>NC_068988.1:75432736-75440484 GCF_001194135.2 Octopus bimaculoides
CATTTAAAAACACAAAACGAACGCCGTCACCACTCACTGTCTGTTTCACTCTCACTCTCTCTCTTTCTCTCTCACTCTCTCTTTCTCTCTCACTCTCTCTCTCTCTCTCTCTCTTACTTTCTCTATGTCCTCCTCTCTCTCTCTCGCTTTGCCACTTCTTTGAAGTAAGTGTGACGTACACAACAGGTACGTACAAAAACAAAAAGCGTATTAATATTAATGATTATGGGTAATTGGTGAAGGGTGCGGTGCTGCTGATGATAGTGGTGAAGTGAGTGATGATGATGAAAATATGAGAGAGATTGATGGTGATGTGTGTAGTGATAGGTATGATAGTGTGGGTGGTTGTTGAGGATGTCATGGCATTGATGACGTTTGTAGTAATGCTAGTAGAGGTGCTGTAGTAGAGTTGACAGTAATTGTAGTAGTGGTTTTGGTAGCGGAGAAGTCGGCATTGGAGGGGCGTTAGTAATCGTAATGTAGTTGTGGTGGTGTTGGTAGTAGTAGTGAGATATTGGTAGCGATAGTGATGTTGGTAACAGTATTGTTAATGGAGGTGAGAGTACTAGTAATGGTATTGGTAGAGGAGGTGATGTTGTTGGTAGTAGTGGTGAACAGGCTTTTATTGTATCAGTGGTAACGTTTGTGGTGGAATAGATCCAATTGTGTCACAGCGCCAACACTGAACACTCAGTTTTTACCTCTCGAGTGAATGTCATTGACCTACTGCAATGTTTTATCAATATTTTCTCCAAGCCCACGCCTAAACTTGAACTCATGTTTTTAAACTACTAATACACTTGTCAGTGCTACAGGGTTGCCACTGCCTTGCTGGAATCAATGAATATTTTGGTGTTTTCACCATCAAAGACAACACAACACGGCAGTAACATCATAAGAAACGGCGACTTCCCAGTTATTTATCTGATACTCTACTAACTGTCTGTATCTGAGAATGAGTAGGGTAGTAATGATGAATTGGACAGTCGAGTGTCGGAAACCGTGGAAAGACGGGCTAAATGCCTTGCTCTGTGTGTAATCACGTATATCTATACTAAACTAACTACCAGTAATTTACTGAGGTTTAATTGAATCTGATATACCTCTTCCCTATTAATTGACTACCTCCTGCTAAAATTAAGAATCAACATGAGGTGTAAATCAAACCATTACAAAGCTTATAATCTAAACATATGGTGCACGGAAAGAAATATGTAAACAAATCTTCCGTCTTCTTCCATTAAGATTCCTCTTTGAATTATCGTGAATGTGGCTGAATATTCCACTGACAGTTAAACAACGTCGTCATAGTACAAGACTAGATCAACCCTTTTAAATAAATGTAGAGTCGAGTGGTTGGGTTAACAAGAAGTTTCACGCTCAAGGTTTCCGGCGACTCAGATACTATGCCGTGTTGTCGAACTTCTTAATCATTACTGTACCCATTTACACACACAGACATATGCGTACATTCAGAGGTATGCATTGATCTATATTATTGATAATTGATAAGGAACAATATTAAACTTACCCCGATATGTTTCTAATTCGTATATAATCGATTTCGTTTTGGCGTGGCTGGAAACGAACACAGCTAAATTGTTCTATCTCTTGTATAGCCAAACGAATCTGTTCCAAAGTACTGGCCGCTATTAGTCGTGGAAGAGAGAATAAGAAGCAAGGATTATTTCAAAGGAAACTCTCTTCTGAGTTGTTCAAGTAATTTTAGTGGTTGCTCTATCAAGAGAAAACTTTGGAATTGAAAAAACTTAATGAATGTTTGAAACAATTACGAGAAATGAACTGTAAATTTTGGAAGGTAAAGTGGCTTCGTACAATATTACATGTATTTTTGAAAATAGAAATAATATATCGCTAAATCTCTGAGAGATATATGCAGTAGCAGTACGATAAAGTGATAGTATGTTGTCAACTTAATGTGACAGTCCCATGGATGCTGGCTTTGTTGGGTGGAGGTGCTTATCTCCACTTTGAAAACAGAAGGGCATAGGAAATGTGTCAAGTCCAACAGGAAACGGTGTTTTCTAGGGCTAAATAACAGTAGCATTCTTCCCCTTTATGGGACTGTCACATTAAGTTGACAACATACTATTACATTACATGTGTTTGTTTAGAAGAATGCAATAGTTGTTGTTGTGTTAGTTCTGACATGGGTTGATGGAAGTACTTAAAACAGGGGTACCGTATAAACAAGGGTTCTGTATGAAACAAAGGTACTGTATGAAAGAGGGCTGGTGACTCGAATTGTATAAAACGTTTTGTTATAATTTGTGGTGCGAACTCATTTGATGCTAACAAAAACACGCGTTAAATCTTCAATGTTTCTGCTATTTACTAAGATATAAAATACATGGGACCTATGCACTAGCAATGTACCTGAAGTGAAGTCTCTCCTACAACTACAGTTGTGTTTTGCTGATTGGATATCTTGATTGTTCAGTACTATATATTGATAGTTCGACACTATGCATTAATTCAGCAGAATGACATGAAGGACAAAAAAATCTGAAACATATTTTCTTATCTAACTAGATAGATTGATAAAGAGTTTGGGCGTGAAAAATAGATGACTAGACAGAAAAAGAGAGAGAAAGAAGAGAAAGAAAGAGGAGATAATTGAAGCTACTCACGAAAGACTGTATCAACTGTAAATGGTACAACTCTTCTTAACCAAACTGTGTTGTGTTCTCTGACAGCATTTCGCCTCTGAAATAATAGACACACACCGAAACAACTAAGCTACGTATGTAGTTGTGGTTGTCACTCCAAAAAATATGGTCTCAGCTTAAAATGTTTTTATCATTGCAACAATAACAACGGCTGATGTAGTTCCTTAGCACTGAGTCAAACCTGATCCATTTTTTTTATCAGGCATAGTATATCTAGGTCTCTAAGGTCTTTGTTATCCAATGTATTCCCATTTTTTAAGACGACAGGATGTGATCTGAGGTTGATTTTACTGCTAATGCTAGCAATTCCAGCGACCGCGTAGAAACGCCACTAAACAATAAATATTCTACAAATGTCTACAACGATAGTAGAGTTAGATATGGGGCATCGTGATGGTTGGGCGACCGCTATGTATAGACATGTTATTTGTATGACATATATAGACATTTGTTGTTTAATAATTTAATGGAAGCAAAATCGGGATTAATATATGGGGTGTGGACAAGTGGAGGGCAAGAGGGTCGTCACCAACAAGCAAGTTGTGTGTGTGTGTATGTGTGAGTACGCGCGCGCGCATGCATATATATGTGTCGGCAATGCTGGAGCTCATTCTTTTTATATGGCGCTCACTACTATCGTTGGTATTCATTTTATTGACCTCGTGAAGTATTAGACATAATATCAATTTCTATTACCTAGAATCAAATCTCCAAAACCTTAATTGTAAAATGATTGTTTTTGCAGGAAGTAGTGAAAGTCATAACTTTTATACATTTTCCCAAAACTCCATTAATTCCCAATCTACCGTTTAAAAAGAGAAGGACATATTACATAGCGTAGTTCTAGATTTACTATTTTTAGTTAGAGCCATGTTTAAGTGGTCAAATACCTTGGTGATTAAACGATAAAATGAACCCCTGCATCCACATCAGAACATGTTATTATTCTCCCCACCCACGCACTCACACATAAAGACTTTACGGGCCCATGGGCCTGCTTGGTCCTACTGCTGCAATACCTATGCATCTATCTGAAGATGACGCTGGTCATCAACCAGTTCAATCAAGACTGACTCAATTCAAAAAGCAACAACAATGATTTCTCGTCAGATGATATAGAAAATAAACTCAATAGTTGTCAATTATGACGTTAGTAACGGGCAATGAAATAGCAGAATCGATAGAGTATCGAATAAATACCTTGCAGTATTTATGACCTTTTATAATCTGAGTTCAACATCTGCTAAGTCAGTTTTGCCTGACACACTTCAGTTGTTGATAAAGTACTGGAGTCAATTTAACTGAAGTTATCTTCTCCCCAAATTTGAAAAACAAGTAATTGTGTTATTTTCGAAGGTAAAATACGAACGCCACAAATCAATTTAATCACACCTGACCTTGAGCTTAAAACAAAAACAACTACAATCTCATAAATCACGACCGATAACAACAACGACACTGCCCTTTCTTAAACACAATTCTAACCTTTCGTTTTCTCTTATCGGATTATCTGATTACATACACATAAGCACACACACACACACACACACACACACACACACACACACACACTTCTCTGATCACATCAAACCAAATCCTAGTCGCGCGTTTTACCAAATCTACGTTCTGTTTATGTTGCTGCCTGAACAAAGACATCGTTTGATATTATTTATCCTCTTCTTTCATTCAACCCTTCAAAACATTTAGTTCGACATTATGAAAGTAACCTCCAGGTTTTATAGTACTTGCAATTTTATGTATTATCCCATTTCCGTTTTCCTCTTTATCCTTGTTTATTTTCTTTTAAATATTTTATTTTAATGTTTCTTTATTGTTTTTTCTTTTGGATTTTGTGTTTAATCAAATGAAATGACAGTCTTCCACCTTGTTTGTTGATCGGGGAATAAAATAGAAGAGAAAAGAGAAAAAACAATACCGTATGGCTCTTGGATAGAAATTTTATTTCACCCTTATTCCGCCAACGTCTTCCTTCATGTATTTCTATCCAGAAGACACTTTATTTACACATATATTTATTTATTCATTTATTTATTTATTTATTTATTGCTTGTTTGTCGGTTGGTTGATTGGTTGGTTGGTTGGTTGGTTGGTTGGTTGGTCGGTCGGTCGGTTGGTTTCTTATAACATTATGCGATTGTTGTTTATTACTACACGCGCACACATGTACACCTAACATACACACATACATGCATTTGGGAGAAACGCACATACGTACACCATATATTTACATCATGATTAGTCTCAACGTGGTATGTTTCGCCAAGGTGCTCAACAAATGGTCTTTCACATTACGAATTATTTGGGGTTATGATATTAAGTCGATACAATGAAAAAAAATATGTAAAAGTAGGGTGACTGTAGACCACAGTAAGAAATAGAAAATAAACAAATCATAGGAAGGGTAGACAATCGTTGGACAAAACCACAGAATGGCTACTAATCAGTGGTTCCCAACCGATTTTAGGCCATGCCCCATCAAATCATTTCTAAAACCCTGATGCCCCCTTGTGATATTTAATTTTTGCTATTCAAAATTTGGTTAATGTTTACAATATTACCCGGAAACAAAATAAAAACAAATAGTGCAATGGATATTAAAAAAATGTGTAGGAAAGGAATATGAAAAAAAATGCGCGGAAATCAACGGGGTGGGGGGAGAAGGACTTCGGAAAATTCACAAGATCCGAGTTTTTCCCTCATAACTTTTAGAAAAAAAAAATTTTTTATATGAAATTTTATATAAATACCTTTCAACCGGCATAGATTACGATTAATAGATATTGAATAGAATAATTCGCCGTTGGAACTTTTTTAATTACATGTGTGTGTGTGTGTGTGGTAGAAATCTACGGATGCACAAACGCACAAAACAGGGAGAAAATGAAACAAATATGGACGACTTATTCAGAAACACTCGCGAGTGGGGAACAGTTCTCAAAAAAGCCCCCTTCCTTCCCCCCAAATTCCTATGCCACCACAGCAAAAACAACAACAATCACCACAGCAACAACAACAACCACAGCAGGAAGAACTGACCCAGCCTCAACCTTTAACACTCCTTAATTCAACCATAATTGATGACCTGCTTAAGGAAACGGTCAACTTCTCAGATTCCAGCTGTTCACAGCTCGTTCAACCAGAGTTTCTTACCCACCCATCAAATTTTCAACAGCAGCAACAATTTCAGTAACAAGAATTACAACAACATCAACAATTCCAACAACAACAACCACCCAAAAAACAGCAACAGATACAGCTTCACCCTACTAACACCCTCTTACAGCCTACAGACGAAACCCCAAAATATGTCGCTATTCACTACGCAAGAGGCTGTGCACCGACACTGATTGCAAATTCACTCATTTGCCAGGGACTAGACGCTCAATTCCTTTTCACAACAGCTGCTACCATCAAAGTGCACAATCTAAAAGAACGCCACTACCACCACTGCCATCATCCTCACCAAATACTTAATCAAATTTGAAAAAAAGCCACTCATGTTACACGGAACCTTAGAGTCTGCCGCTATTCCCGGCGTAACAGATTATGTCTACAGCATAATTGTCTATTTACTCATCTCCCGGGGACTCGTTGCACAAATAAAAATATAAACGGGACCCCTAACCAATACAAAACCCACAACCACAAAATTTCCAGTTCCCCAAACAGAATTCTTTTTTTAGCTATAATGAATCTGGCAAAAGAGCTACAAAAGAACATTCTAGCCATCATACAAGGCCACCACCACCCTATCGCACAAACTCTCATTGCTGCCATTAACAAGCAAATCACCAAAACAGTCAAAATCAGTTACCACTATCGCCTCAACATTTTTGCTCAATGCACCAGGCATCAGCCCTTCCACCAATACCCAAAAATGGAAGATCCAATTTATTGAGGACTAGGTTAATGACCATCCACACCATATGCCTTTTTTCGTCCTCACAGAGACCCATCTCAATAACCTTCACTTGGAAGTTCAGGTGAGAGTAAAGAATTTTACAGCTATCTGTGCAGACTGTGTCGGCAGAAGAAAGGGTGGGACCGCCATTTTCGTGCACAATTCTTTTTCGGCTGAAACAATGGAAGTATTTACCAACGGCTACTGTGAAGCAGCTTCTGTGTTTAGTAAAACCAACAATTCAATAGTAGTTGGGCTGTATAGACCACCCCTAACTCCTTTTCTACGCTTCAAGGAATGCCTCAACAGTATTAAGTGTTTCAACCATCAGTATCATGCTGACAACATATTAACAACTTCCCCAGTGTTGATAGGTCCACAAACAGTTTGAAACCAGGATTTTCTGCCTCAACCCCTGATAAGGAAGCACGGATGAGTTTTTCCTAACCCAGCTTGTTCGTGAACCAACAAGGTGTCACAAAGACACCTTGGACCTAGTGTTCAGTAACCACACTGACATTATCCTCAATATTGCAGTGGAAAAAACACCACTACTCTCAGACCATGACATGGTTCTCTGCGATCTGAGATTCTACTACCCAAAGATCAAATCCAGTGACATCTCTCCAGTCCATTCATATGGGTCTTCATAACGCAGATTTGGATGCGATCAATCATGATCTTTCACAAGTTGATTGGGCCTTCACGCACGCGCACACCCCCTCCAACATAAACACATCATGGCAGACATTTGTAGATACCGTAACAAATATATGCGCAAAACATACTCTATAAAGATCAGTATACAAATCCAAGTGCAGAATCCCTAGAAATAGAAGAGCAATTATAAGAAAAATAAAAAGAATTAAGAAAATCAACCAACTTAAATACTGCCAGCAGCAAGTCACCCATTCCACTACCATTGCATCACTCGAATCGAAAAACACACAAACTCCAAAAAAGCAGAGCAGCTGAGGAGAGTTGAGCCATCGAGAAAATAAAACTCAATCCCATTTGCAAAAAAAAAAAAAAGACATAAAGACGCTGTTTCCACTGTTGGTCCTCTGGTTGACGAGAACAACACTCTACATGATGATGCAAAATCCATGTGTGAGATACTGCAGAGACAATACTGC
>NC_068988.1:75440495-75441475 GCF_001194135.2 Octopus bimaculoides
CAAGTGCAGAATCCCTAGAAATAGAAGAGCAATTATAAGAAAAATAAAAAGAATTAAGAAAATCAACCAACTTAAATACTGCCAGCAGCAAGTCACCCATTCCACTACCATTGCATCACTCGAATCGAAAAACACACAAACTCCAAAAAAGCAGAGCAGCTGAGGAGAGTTGAGCCATCGAGAAAATAAAACTCAATCCCATTTGCAAAAAAAAAAAAAAGACATAAAGACGCTGTTTCCACTGTTGGTCCTCTGGTTGACGAGAACAACACTCTACATGATGATGCAAAATCCATGTGTGAGATACTGCAGAGACAATACTGCTCTATCTTCACTAACCCTAATGCGGTTGATCTGGCTAGCATCAGTGATGTAAACCCTCAACTAACCATATCTGACATAACTTTTGGTGCTCCTGATATCCTAAGAGAAATAGATAAGATCAAGCACAACTCGGCAGTAGGTCTCGATAAGTTCCCGGCCACTGTCCTGAAGATGTGTCGACATCAAATTGCACCCCCTCTAGCTGAGCTCTGGAGAAATTCACTTCATGCAGACTACATTCCTGATAATTTTCTTTCCCAGTCTGTCAATCCAGTCTTCAAAAGGGGAAACAAATCTCTTGCAGTGAACTACCGTCCGATTTCACTCGCTTCTCACTGCCATACATCCATTGTTTGAGGCTCTCTAATATGTAAAAGGATTATATCTAGTAATGGTTGAATTAGCTGTGTGATCTTCTCGAGTTACAAACGGTCTTTGTAGGTTTAGACGCTCTATTTTTCCGCCAATGTTTTGCTTTCTCGTTAGTGTCGTTATATACCTCATGGCTAATTTGCCAATGTTTGTGGTGGAGATGGATTTGGTGAATCGAAAATTTGTGTTATTTGACGTAATTGTGTCATACACACATATACAAACACACACACACACACACACACACACACACACACACACACACACACACACACACACACACA
>NC_068988.1:75441485-75444799 GCF_001194135.2 Octopus bimaculoides
TATCGAACAATGAGGATGAGTGCTCAACATCGCATTGGAGGATAAATATTCTTTATTTCTGGGTTAACAAAACAACCATTGATTTCATGCAGAGTCAAATCCCTCAACAATTATCAGACATGCCACATGGTACTTGTCTCCATCTTGGATGAGAATACACAAAGCTATATTTATTTATCTAATAATCCCGTACAGTCACGTGTAGTTCGTGTATTCTCATCCAGGATAGAGAAGAGTACCAATGTTCCCATGTGGCAGGCTTCTTAACCGTCAGAAGATTTCTCGCTGTACGAAACCAGTGGTGGCCTTGTTAACCCACAAATAAAGTGTTTATATATATATATATATATATATATATATATATAATCCAAGATAGAGTAAGAAATTCATGAGTCAGGTACTCCAAATCAGTCGGAAGGATATGTACGGCCCGTGTGAGCGTGCAGTAAATAGTCAATTCAAATAAACAGACGATTCAAATGAACGAATAAAAACGGACATGAGGATGTGCATAAAAAATGTATTAGCTTGACGTTCGGTAAAAGGAGAAAGTTTGACATTTTGAGCATAGCTCTTCGTCAGAAAGGAGAAAGTCCAAAGAAGAAAAATAAATCACCAATGGCACACCTTCATTGAACTTTACCCGCATGGCCCTTCTGACGAAGGGCCATGCTCGAAACGTCAAACTCTCTCCTTTCACCGAATACACTTCTTATGCACGTCCTCACAATGTCCGTTTACATTCGTTTATTTGAATTGTTTGTTTATTTGCATTGACTACAAATATATACGTGTGTGTATGTGTGTGTGTGTGTGTGTGTGTATGTATATATATATATGTACATGTTTATAAGAAAATGGGATGGCAAAGGAATAAACGATGATCTTACGAACTTCACTAGCTTAAAGTTGTTTCTGTTATAAGGTGCAATAGCTTCATAGTTGAGTGACTGAGTTATACCATATAGCTTCATCGGACATTCGAGTAGGAAGTTTATAAGATAATCGTTTATTCGTTTGTTATCTCATTTTCTTATAACCGCTCTGCACTCGACTAACGCTTCGTTCGGAAGCATATGTATATTGAGTTCTACACCAGGTTATTAGTCTCGCAATGCCGAAGCGAAATACGCGCGCGCGCACGCCTTCTCACACACACTCACACACACGCACGCACGCACGCACGCGCGCGCACACACACACACACACACACACACACACACATTAATTTGCACATCCAACTTAACTTGGATGCATTGTTTTAAATGCCGTAAGCTGCGGTATCGTTCTGAGAAATCAGCTAAAAAAGGCATGCTGACAAAACTTCGTCAGCACTCTCGGTCTCACTCTGAAATACACACAGAGACACGCGCGTGCGTGTATTTGTATGTATAGGTAAGAGTGAGAAGTTAATATGTTCGCTTTGAAATCATGTAGTTCTGGATTTCGATTCCACTGGCTGACATCTCTGACCACAGCTTCAAATCGAGCCAAGATTTTTAGATAACATTGGGTAGATGGAAACTGAATTGAAGCCTTCCGAATGCACTGTGCCTAAAATCCAAAATTCCATCCTTGTCCCACACTGTGTCACACTAAATCTGTCTCGAAATTGCTCTAAGGGTACACATGCCTTTAGAAATTCTCAACCACTTGCACATTAATTCAATGAGAAGGTAGTTCAGTTTATCGGACAACTAAATCCTCATCGTCAAAACAGACGCACACCCACATGCATATCGATACAACAAGTAAGAAACTAAACCACCAGTCTGTCACATAGACTGGTCACTGTGTTTGCAAGGCAACCGTCGATTTTCTCTATAAAATTAACTCTAAATTCTACATAAAATGTCATAAGACACATATATCGAAGTCTTAGCCTGAAATTTATGAATCGCCTTCATATTATTGAGGTAAATTACCGTGAAATGATATATTTTACTAAGATAGACAATTATGTGGTAGACTTCCTATTATGAGCCTGGTGACTGATAGTACATTTGTAAAGTAAATATGGTGTTATAAATGTCAGTGGCGTTAGAAGTGTAGATTTATACTAGTGAAAAACAGTATTTGATTTGGCAGAGAAATGCTGCAAGGTTTCTGTGGTGTAATCGTTGATGTAAATACGTGGGTCGAATCCCGCCAGAGAAGCCTTTTCTGCTCCAAATAAGTATTTACGCTTGTGTGTGTGTGTGTGTGTGTGTGTGTGTGTGTGTGTGTGTGTGTGTGTGTGTGTGTGTGCGTGCGCGCGCGCGTCTATAAGTATATAATAATAAGGGTAGTTAGAAGAAATGAAAGAATTTATTTATTTACAGGTACTGAGAGTCCTCAGATCTTCCAAGGAAATGCAATGGAATGGAATAAAATAAGATAAAGTAAAATATTTACGTTAAAACACTTAGGAGCTTTTCGTATAACGCTTGAGGAAGCTTTCACCTTTACACGGTATGCGTTCAGAAATAGTAGCTTCTTCCTCCGGACAATCTTGAAGAATTTTAGCAGTAACATTAACTGTAGCATCAGCTATAATATTAGCTTTAACATTAACTGTAGCAGCTGGACGTCTGTTGTAACATTAGCTGTAGCAAAAGTTGTAGCATTTACTGTAACACTTTACAACACTAGCTGTAACAACTGTAATATTAGTTCTAATAATAGACGTAACATTAGCTATAATATCGGTTGTAACATTCGTTGACAACTAAAACCTGCGTTAATCTGAGTCTATGCTAAATATGCACATAATTTTATTCTATATAACAAAAACACCTTTAACTTTACTCTAAATATACATATATGTTTATGTTATATCGTCGTGACGTTCCGTCGGTTACGGCGACGAGGGTTCCAGTTGATCTGATCAACAGAACAGCCTGCTCGTGAAATTAACGTACTCTTAACGTAATTCTCGGGAAGATTCAGCGTGACACAAAGTGTGACAAGGCTGGCCCTTTGAAATACAAGTACAACAAAAACAGGAAGAGTGAGAGAAAGTGGTGGTAAAAGAGTACAGCAGGGTTCGCCACCACCCCTTGCCGGAGCCTCGTGGAGCTTTAGGTGCTTTCGCTCAAAAAACACAACACTCGGTCTGGGAATCGAAACTGTGAGCCTACGATCGCAACTCCGCTACCCTAACCACTGGGCCATTGCACCTCCAACTATGTTATATAAACAAGAATGTATGTATACTTACCACATCCATTAATATGTCACCTTGAGTTAAAAAGGTATTATCCACAGCTAGAAAATACAATATTTAAATTAGAAGTTTCTAATATTAGTAAGATTTGCGTAGTAACATTCATGCT
>NC_068988.1:75445246-75450327 GCF_001194135.2 Octopus bimaculoides
TATATATATAATTTGTGTATTAAGGCTATCATTGGTTTCATGTTAAGAAAATGTCTTAATATCTTAACACTATTTCAAGCCGATCATATGGAAAGATGGTGTTCGTCTCTATTTTGGATTAAAGCGCGAAAAAGCACGGGAACAAAACACGAAATCAAGTGTGGGATGACTCTTGGGCAGCAACTTTTGAATGACTATCTCCCTTAGTTTAACTTTTGGGAAAAAAATTGCGCTGAATGATAAGTTTGCTGATATTATGTTATATCCTGGATACGTGTAATGTTTGTATGTTTATGTGTTCATCAATAGGGCAAGTATCTTCTATGAGTAGAGTTCGTGTGATGTATATATTTAATGTTCACGGTTAAAGAAAAAAAATCTATCCTTGTAGGATCGGCGGAGTGGGTGGTGGTTCCTCTTGGAAATGTCGGAGTCTGAAATATTGCTTGAACATGCAGAGAGAGAAGGTTTCATCCCTAATGTTTAAAATGTTACATATATATCAATTGTCAGACGAATTTCTAATACGAAATTCCTTGCATGACTATCTAAATTATAAATCTTTGTAATTGCTATTAGTAAATGAAAAGCGTGTAATGGAGAATATAGCTGAAAAAATGCGAGAGATCAGGTATGTCTCAAAAGAAGAAAACAGATCTAGACAGATATGGCAACGGAAACAACCATTTCTTGATAAATATGCTGTAAACTACGCCACTTTACGACACCAAGAAATAGAATTAGAAAGGAACAACCTCATCAATACAACAGACGCAAGAACACGTGGCAAAAATACACTCGTTTCACCGTGAATCGAAGACTAGCTACGGTAAAAACTCTTCGTTACTATTACAAGAACGCCCTAATGCACATAGCATTCACAAAAACACAAACAAAACAGATATTCCTTTGATTAAACCATAGGGATAGAAAAACTAGGAGATCATTCTCAAGATCTCAACAAAGGCTATCTATAAGGAACTGGGTTTAAAAAAAAAAGAAAAAAAAAAGACAGTCTAGATCCCGAAGTGAACCTAGATTATTTCTCCAGGTTGTTAGAAATAGTACTACCAATAAAATGAAAAACAATATATGAAACAAGATAGAAAACATAATGAAACCAAGTGAAATACCACGACCAAAATAAAACGTTCATCAAGCAAACATCAACAGTAATAGAAATCGTAAACAGAGAAAAACCCATTTATTAGCGTCAAAATGAAAAACAATATACGAAGCAGGATAGAAAACGTAATGAAACCAAGTGAAATACGACCAGAAAAAGAGAAGAGCCAAGACGGAACATATCCAAAACAACTGAACGTATTGACCCTAAAATATTTGATTTATCTAAAAGAGATTTAAACAATGATGAACGCGAACTTTTTGAGGAAGAACTAAAATTCACACCTACACCAAGTCAACCACCAAGATTTGGAGGAGGATATCCAAAAATTCTGACGGAAATTACGACTTGTTGAATTCTTTGCTACTAAAGGTGGTGATGTTGGTGAATCCCTAGTAAGGAATAAATCAAAATTCACCCGGCCAGAAGGAAGAAATAACTGTCTCGGCCAATACAATGATTTTCTGTCTAAATTTCGCCTTAGACGCAATACTAATGTTAGGCCAAATATTAACAAATCAGAGATATCTGCACTTAAAAACGCCTACAAAACGATAACACAATAATCATTAAACAAGCAAATAAATGGGGTGCAATTGTTATAATTGATGCTACAGGGGGATTTAGTTGAGGTCTAATTGAATGCTACAGGGATTTAGTTGAGGACTAATTGAAGGACACAAAATTCTGCTGTGAAATACCTTCAAATATAGACCACCACACCATGACAAAGGTCAATAACCTGGTTTCAAAACATTACAACCCCCTTACCAGTAACGACAGAGATTACCTCACCAATTTCGAACCGAAACCTAGTAACCTCTATGGCTTACCAAAAATGCGCAAGTCAAAAGAAATTCAACGTGCAGTAAAGAAACAAGAAAGTGAGTACATAAAATTACTACACCCGAAAGACCTAAAACTCAGACCGATTATAGGTAGTCCAGCATGCCCTACCCACGGTCTAAACAATTTTATTGACATCATTTTGAAACCATTATGTACCCACATGGTTTCTCCGGGATGAGATCAACTTCCTGTCTCACCTTCCCAAAACAACGGAATCGAATTTACTTTTACTTAGTTTTGATGTAGTAAGCCTTTACACCAATATTCCACATGATTTAAGAATAAAGGCGATTAAATACTGGGTGTTAAAACATAGAGAAGTGATTCCCAGTAGATTCACCGTACCATTTATATTAGACATAGTCAAACTTATCCTTGAAAATAATATTATATTTCAATGGAAAGAATTACATCCAAGTTAGAGGCACATCGGTTGGAACGAGATTTGCTCCCATTTATACGAACTCCGTAATGGGATACTAAGAAAAACAACTCTATCAAAGAGTAGAGGAAATCTACAACACTGAATTTAGAAGGTATATTGAAGATGTATGGAAGAGATACATTGACGATTGCTTCATAATCTGGACAAAATATCTAGATACTCTGGAAGAATTTAATATCTTCTTGAATAATCTGCACCCAACTCTCCAATTTACAAAGGAGATGATTAATACCAAATTACCATTTCTAGATATAATCGTAATTAAAAGTGACACCACCATCACTGATATATACTATAAGCATACAGACACGCATCGAAATGTCAATCGTGCCATCCAACACGTACAAAACGCAATATCCCATACTGCCTAGCCAGAAAAAATTGTACCATTGTGGAAGATGTGAATATCAGAGACAAACGCTTAACACAGCTCGAAGAATTTCTACTCATTAAAGGATATAATCACGGATCGGGCTATGAAGAACTTGAAACAATCATTAACAAAGGCAAAGTTTGGCCTAAGCAAGAATGACATATCATTCACTGTGTCTAAATGCAATGATAATCGATGTATTACATGTCAGTTCATACATACCGGTCAATATATGAACACAGAAACAAGATTATTTACAAATGCAAATATGAACTGCAAAAGCAGAGATTTAATTTACTGCATCAAATGTTCGAATTGTGAAGAGATATACGGAACATTCACGTATGCACCGACAGCAAATTAGGGATTCTGATGTCCGTCAAATACCTTTAAGCCACAATCTGGCAACATATGTTCAGAAAACGTTTATAATATTCCCATATTCCCATTCTACAAACTACATAACTCAAGTGAAATTGGGAGAAAAGTCAGAGAAAAGAATTTTATTGATAAATCCAAACCCGTTCTAAATGGACAGTTATAGAAACGGTGAATTATAATGATGATGGTGATAATAAAGATGATGGGAGGATGTTAGTAGTGTTGACCAAATGAACATTGACTCGACTGAAATGTTAAAATTTCTGGAGTAACAATAGAAGTCAGTTAGAACAGGAATGTTGTTTACAACATTCCAAGATATAACCAAACAATTATTCTTTTAGATGCAAGTAATGTAAAGAATCCTTTATTTTCGTTTAACGTAGAGGAGGTCTATGTCACTGTTGATGTGGAAATTATGTGTGCTGGTTAGTATCTTCCGGGTTTTCACATCAATGGCTCGCATCTCATCAACCATCCAGTCAAGTAGCCCAAAATGTTGGCATGAGTACTGACACTGCAAGCACATTGTGGGCTACAGTTCTGTTGAATGCAGAGAATTCTGAGATCATTTTTCTTTATTCGGCTGTAATATCCTTTAGTGGTACGTATCTTGTACAGGTGTCAGTGTAAAATGTTTTCACCCACCTCAAGGTAACTGTGACGTTCCTCGTCAAAAACATTGATGGAGATGTTGCTAGTCTGATTTACAGTTTACTCTCTTTTCATAACCATATAGCAACATTTATCCTGATCAAATCCCAGCCCTATATCCTTTAAGAATATTGTAACGCAGGTCAAGGCTCTTTTTCATCTCATACATATCTATCTATCTATCTATCTATCTATCTATCTATCTATCTATCTATCTAGCTATCTATCTATCTATCTATTTATCTATCTATCTATCTATCTATCTATCTATCTATCTATCTATCTAAGTTTCTCATTCTTTCTTTCTTTCTCTTAATATGTATGTGTGTGTGTATGCATGTGCGTGCGCGCGCGTATATGCATGCATACTCTCAGCAACAACATATATATACACATACTTTGTAAAGTTTGTTTAAAAGCATTTCGTGTTTTAGTCGCCGCGTCAAAATGAAAGCAAGACAACACAAGTAAACATAAAACACACATCCGTGCGCGCGCACAAAACAGAGACATTAGCAAACGCCAATAACAAATGTATAACTAAAAGTCAACGATTTGGGTTCTATCTTTTTCTAATGACATACTGGTATATTGTATGTTTTCCGTCATATTTTCCTGCTTTCTATTTGCATGTACGATGTTAACAGACAAACAATGAAGCGAATAACGGAAAGTAACGATTTCTTCCGACTCTTCCTAAAGCTGACTCAGAGTTACTTCAAGTTAATAATGATTGGTCACTTCCTCCATTGATGACAACGTCTGTTGACCCTCCACATCCGATTCAACAAGATAGACAGTCAAAACTAACACCTTCACCGCTATTCCTTATAAGAAAACATTGATCGTCTATAATCCTGTGCATTTCTTGTATTGTTCTTAGGTCTGTTCTGTTAGTTTAATAGAAGAAATTGGATAATAGGTAACTGTGCGAGAAATAGAAATAGCTTGTGTGTATACAAATGTCCATGTGGTGTTCACAGTGAATATTATTTGTTTAACACTGGACGGAAAACGTTATAAAGGAAAAATTAAGGGTAAAAATATATTTCGGACGTAGCCCTTCGTCGGATATGCAGAGGAGAAGCCAAAGAAGGCAAGACAACACACGTAAACATAAAACACACATCCGTGCGCGCGCACAAAACAGAGACATTAGCAAACGCCAATAACAAATGTATAACTAAAAGTCAACGATTTGGGTTCTATCTTTTTCTAATGACATACTGGTATATTGTATGTTTTCCGTCATA
>NC_068988.1:75450792-75453292 GCF_001194135.2 Octopus bimaculoides
ATTACGTCACTCGCAGAAAACAATTTGGGAAGTGGAAGATAAAAACATTCGATTCCACATTACCTGGAACATAATATAAAAAAGAAGCATGACCATATTCAAATGAGAGGTACGGGTCACTCTTAATTAAATGTTCAGGTAGTGTCCTCAATAAATTGGAGGAACTTAGACTGAAATCTTTACATAATATCGGTTTCAAATTTTGGCACATGGCTAGCAATTTTGAGAGACGGGTCCAGTCGATTATATCGACCTGTATTTATAGATGTTTTCGATCTAGTTTGAATTCTTTGCCATCAAAGAATTCAAATTTGATGGCAAAGAATCCAAACTAGATCGAAAACATCTATATTTTATCGACCCAGAAAGGATGAAAAACAAAGTTGACCTCGGTGGAATTTGAACTCAAAGCATAGAGACAGACGAAATGCTGTTAGGCATTTTGTCTAGCGTGCTAACTGTTGTACCAGCTTGCCGCCTTAGATATGTTTGTATTATATTAGAAGCACTCTGCCACCTACTCTACTTCTAACAGCTTCCCGTAACTATATATATGTATCCCCAAACATAGTCGTGTATGCTATCTAAGGCTGTAAGCTTTGGTTTAGCAATTTGTTACTCTATATAATAGACCTCTTAATTATGCACTCTTATTATACTAATGTTCATTTCATAAATAGTAAAATTTCATAAATATAAAATAGGCTTTCAACCATTAAGTCTCTTTTTTATTTATTGTATCTTGTTTTATTGTAACGTCGCTTGATGTCATATTTTCTTTTTCATCTATATGCTACATAGAGCAATAAAGACTGAGGTCATGTGTCTATAAATGGATGTATAGGTACATGTGTGCGTACGCGTGTATGTAATGTGCGTGTGTGTGTGCGTGTGCGTATGTGCATATATGTATATATGTGTGTGTGTATATATATATATATATATATATATATATATATATATATATATATATATATATACACACACATGTGTCTGTGTGTGTATTTATGCATAGAAAACTAGAAAATGAATATAAATGTACAAGCATGCATATGTAGACATGTGAGTGTTTACGAGGGTACGCTGAAAAGTTTATGGGCTGACTATGAAAGGGTGATGTTGGTGCTGTGAAATATTGCGTGCATTAATTTCAACCCTTCTTATTAATAACTGCGTT
The DNA here is from genome assembly GCF_001194135.2 of Octopus bimaculoides. NCBI lineage: Eukaryota > Metazoa > Mollusca > Cephalopoda > Octopoda > Octopodidae > Octopus > Octopus bimaculoides. The sequence continues at coordinate 75,451,970 of NC_068988.1, forward strand.
GTTTCTTTCCGAGTAAACGGACATCCGATTGTTCAAAGAAAGCTTTAAGACTCTAGAAAATCAACAAAATTTGGTATCGTAATATTATCAAGTACCTGCAGAAAAAGGGTTTAGCCCCCAAGGACATTCATGCTGATATGATTGCTACATTAGAGAATGACCATTCAGCTTCAACGGTGTAAAGTGGGAAACTGAATTTAGGAAGGGAAGGGAGAGTTTTGAAAATGATCCAGGGTCTAGACGTTCCACAACTGTCACCATCGAGGAAGACATTGGTCGTGTTCACCATATGGTACTGGAAGACAGGCGATTGACTATATATCAAATAGCCAATGCTATTAGCACATCCCGTAAGAGAGTTGAGAATATTCTGCATAATGGACATGGCATGATGCAGATTTCTGCTCGATGGGTGCTACGTCTTCGGACACCTTATCAAAAGTGTACCAGACTGATCACATCACAGGAAAATCTGACATTGTTTGAGGCAGTTCCAGCTGGTTTCCTTGAAAGTTTCTTAAACCAGGATGCATGTTGGGTTCATCTCTGAGCTAGAGACAAAGATACAATCCATACAGGGGAAATGCCCCCTCATCACCTGCTCCAAAGAAGGCCAAGGATGGGTTCATCTGCAGGTAAGGTGATGGCCTTAGTTTTTGGGATGGCAAAATGCATTGCTTTAATTAACTTTCTTCAAAAGGACCACACCATCAATGGAGAGTACTGTGGAAGCTTGCTGAAGCAGTTACGAAAGGCTATTAACATCAAACGCTTTAGAAAACTGACGAAATTGATCTTGTTTCATCAGGATAATGCTCCAACACACAATTCGTTGGTTCCAATGGCTGATTTTTGTTGATCAACAGGATGAAAGTTTCTTCACTAATTGGATCCAAGCATTGTAACAACAAGGGAGACTATGTTGAGATATGAACCTCATTTACCCATATTCCATGAGAGTATCTTGGTTGGCCTTTTCGACCGACCCTCGTGTGTATGCATACATACATACATACATGCATACATACATATATACATATATATACGTGTGTGTGTGTGTGTGTGTCTGTGTGTGTGTGTGTGTGTGTGTTTAGAAAGGTATGCATATGTGTATATATATGCATTTATGTATATATGCACGTATGTATATGTATGCGTATGTCGGTTGTGTAAGTATGTGTGCGTGTGTAGGGTGTGTGTAGTATATGCGTGTGACTGAGTAGATATATTTACGTATGTATATGTACGTATGTATGTATGTATGTACGTATATCAGGCGTTTTGCTGCAAAAACAGGCAAAAGCAAAGGTATTTACCTCTATC
>NC_068988.1:75455206-75455706 GCF_001194135.2 Octopus bimaculoides
CGTTCAAATTGTATTTAAAACAATGATAATTTAAAACAATGATAATTTATTTAAGCTGGTTTTTGTATATAATATACATGTTAGTATATATTATAATGGATGAAGGGATGATTATTGAATGTTTATTACTTTGATATTTTGATATTTTTAATAATTTTTCTATCTTTATAAATTAAGTATTTCATATAAATTCATTTGGTACTTATTGTTGGTTGAGATATATATATATTTATTTATTTTAATTATTGTTCTACTTACGACTTGACGATTAGCTATATTTTTGAATAGAATTTATTTTCGATAAGTTCAATTGATTTTAATCGATTTAAATTTCCTTTCTATTTGAAAATAAGTTATGAAACACGTGTAGTCATTTTATTATCTTTATCTTATGATATTTACTTTGTTTTATATTATACTCATTTATTGTGCTTTTAATTGTTAATTTTTCTATATGTGATAGTGGATCTTCATCGATGAGTTCTTGAAACTTGGTTATT
>NC_068988.1:75455940-75470380 GCF_001194135.2 Octopus bimaculoides
ATATATATATATATATATATATACATGGGTATATACTAGTATATATGTGTCTATATAGTGTGTATACATATTGATTATATATGTGCATATGTGAGTATATTGTTGCGCTCGCATATGTGTATGTAGATTGAAGATGTGTGAGAGTATGTATAGTGTACACTCATATATAAAAGCAGGTCATCGTCGACATACGAGCGATCGACTTTACGATGATTGGTACGCCAGCTCCCAGCAGCAACAATAAATAGTCAAGTTGAAATCTAATGGGTTTAATTTCTTATTAACCCGTCTATGGATGATGTCATCTAACAAAGGTTTCCCCTAGGCTTGGTTATCGATCGCCACTGTGTTGGATGGCTATCCTGTCGCGGAGACATCGAGGCAACTGCTTGAGACTGCGAAATTTTTGACTATCGTTAGTATAATAGTATAATACAGAATACTGTGTGTGACTTTTACCTGAGAATGTACCTTAAGAATGTACAAATATAAAACAAAGCTAGGTAGGCCTATCGGCCGACTTGCGACCAGTCAGTTGGAACCAACTGTGGTCGTAAGTTGACGACGACCTGTATAAACTAATGCGTATAAATATGCGTATGTCCTAAGGACGAACGAACAGTGACAGCTTTAAATCTCTCTATCCAACAGTATAATGTCACATGTAAATGACCTTTCTGGGGATGTTTTCAGCGACCATGCCTGCAAACTTCAGGCGTTTTGCAGCGAGTCGGGACTATAAACTAATTAAAATAACAACTTGAAAAATAAGATTGCTTTGACCTCGTTGTTCTTAGAATATCCGTCTACTTTCTCTATAAATTCAATTGTTTCTTTTAAGATATCACTTGTCGAACATGATAGTTCGTGAATGGGCCATCTTCTGGCTTTACCATCCTGTTTATGTGTCTATGTGTTTAATATTTACCTGATGATGGTAGGTCTTTGCTATGATGCTATGATAAAATGATAGCGAAACAGCTGTAATAAATTTTGATCCTAACTTTTGTTCTTCTTTTATACATACGCCACAACTGGAACCAACTCTGGATAGTATCAACGGTTAATATTCCATTTGGTACCTCTGTGTGTATGTGTGTGTGTAATATTATTATTATTATTATTATTATTATTATTATTATTATTATTATTATTATTATTTTATAGTAGCCTTAAATAAATCTAATCTTTGTACCCCTATTAATTCATACTCAGCTTATATAAGGTAATACCGGTATCTCGACAACTTATAATAGTTCAATTTAATTAAATCAGTATATAGTTAACATGTTCTTTAACCTCAGTTGCTCCCTTATTAAATACCAGTTAAATCCAATTGATCAATCTCCATAGAAACCATATAAGTTAATATTTAGATAAGTAATAAGTAAATAAATATTAAACTATTTCTTTGAAATTTTCTTTTCCTCCCTCTATTGTGGTAAAATTTGGTATATACTCAAAATATTCAAAGAAGTTTTATCCTTTTGTTAAAATTTCCTTCTTAATAATCTTCTTGATTACCCTAAAATTTTAACTTTATACACTAAGACAATATTGTTTGAAATGATCTTTAGAAATTACTTGATTTATCTCTTTCTTAAATGGCTCTACCCTCCTGATCTTAGTATTTATAAGGGCCTTTATATAAATAACCCTTCTAAACAAGTATCACTAAGAAATTATAAATATTATGTAGGGAGTAACAATAACTTCTTAAACCTATAATATAATCCTTAGTTTTAAAAAATTAGTGTGAAATATGAATGTTCTATAACTTAAATTTTCCTTTAGCTGATACCAGGTATTAGTCTTTTATCGATATTAACTAAATAAGTAAATATATAATTTTTAGTCTAATATATTTTGAATTATACTTTTTCTATAAATCTTCTGTAGTGGTGTTAATTAAGCTACATATACTTTACCATAGTATTAGTAATTAAGTATTAGTAATTATTTCTTTTCTATGGTGTTCTGCCCTACTTGATCATTTTATTTTATTTCTTTATTATTTTATAATTAGCCTTTATTTATTTATAAATTTAATCTAATTTTTGTATCTCTATAAATTCATACTTAGCTCATATAAAACTACACTGGTATATTCACTACTTATAAAAAACTGCTTAGATTATAATTTTATTAATATATAATAAGCATGTTCTTTTACCTCAATACTCCTTTATTAATACCAATTAATCAATATACCAATTAATTAATATTCACAGATACCATCTGATGAGTTAGTATTTAAGTGTACAATATGTATAAATATTAAACTATTTCTAGATAATTTCATTTCCTCCCTCTATTCTGGTAAAAGTTTGGTATATACTCAAAGGTATTCATAAATTTCTATCCTTTTGTTATAATATTCTTCTTAATAATCCTCTGAATAACCCTAAACTTTAACTGTATACAATAAAGCAACATTGTTTAAAATATTTAACTATAGTACTACATGATAAGACTTCTCCTGTTTCATTATCAATGGTCTGCTAGTGGGCGACCCCCTTAATTGTCAGCTAACATCTTGCTTTAAGTTTTCCTTTACTAAACCTCATGATATTGCTTCTAATAAATCTTCATTTTTATGACTATACCAACTATGATTTCTGTCTACTCCCTCAGCCCTACCCCTAACAGATACTGCCCTTTTGTTCTCTCAGCCTTAGATATACAAGGATTTGATAAACTAGTCTATAAATTAAAACTGACCCCATAAAAACAAAAAAAAAATCAGTGACAAGCAGTGTCTGTAATAATGTATATCTTCTTGATAACCTAGTAACTTCTATGCTGGAGTGAAAACAGCATGTTCTTTGTCTATCTCCTTAGCTTCTTGGAGATTTTAGGTATAATTATACTAATGTGTCTATCTGTTCTAATTTAATTAAATTCTATGTCTTTGTGCAGCTGAGGATTGCTCTGCATTTTAAATTGAGGTAATGATTGCATTATTCAATTAAATGGAGTTGCATGAAACGATCGTACTGCATTACCTCTGGATATCCTTGTTGCTTATTTTGATATATATATATCAGGTTGAGTAAAAGGTAAGTTTTGAACCATGAAGAATTTGTACCGGATTCTTGCAGCGTTTGAATTTTACCTAAATGTATATATTTTTTTTTTTTGCAATTGTCTGATAATATAGACATAGACGTGCCCAAATGCATCAATAAATTGACATTGATATTTTTCACAGTTGTTCCCATCAACTCTAATTGAGTTAGTTGTGATTTTTGTTTGAAGGCTTTGTGCTTACTGTTCAATTCTGCAGAATATTGTTGCTGTTTCGCGGGCCTGTGTTTTTACTTGTTTTTCTTTTCCCTATTTAGAGGTAAAGAGATCTGGAAAAAGTTGAATTGTTCACCGGAACAAGCAAAATCCGGGACCTATGCTTCAGCGGCGGGAAGTCGTACTACCGCGACGTATTCACTGGAGATACGAGAAATCCATATTGATCATGAGAAGTTGGAGAACTACAAAGAACTGTTCCAGAAGAAGGGGTCAAGTTTAAGGATGACCTCCTCCAGAGGAACTGACCCACAATACAAGGAGGACAGTGTTCTACAGAACGCTGTCCTTAACCAGCAAGAAGATCGTGATGGCAACAGGGGATGACATTGAGAAATGTTTGGAGGAGATAAAAGACATCGCGACTTTTTACACTATAGGAAGAAAATCTAGCACATTGGAAGTGAGGTTTGCCACAGAAGAAGAGGCAATAAATCACTCCACTACGCCACTGAGATCAGAAGTATGGGTGCTCTTGCCGACATACTGCTGAAAAAGAGTCGCTAGAATTAGGATAGGCAGAGTGTCACCTGAAATTGAAGAAGCGTGGCTGGTAGCAACCGCGAAGATCATGCTTGTAGCAAGAACGAAGAAACTAAATCGCTGGGGTTATGGCCTGGAAATGGTTATCCAGGCCATCCAGCAAGACTTAAATGAAATAACGGAAGATGTGCTGGTACCAGAAGATAGAAAGTTGAGAGTAGTGGAAAAGGGAAGACCACTCACTTGCTACCATTGTGGAGAAAAGGAGTACATCAAAATAAAAGTGCACTCAGATAAGTAGTGAAATAACGGAAACCCAGAAGGTACACAGTAGGAGTATTGAAAAGACAGTCCCGCCCAGGAAGAGAGTATAGAAGACACAGAGGTGGAGGAATTTATTGAAGTTCCCAAAAGAAAAAGAAATGTAACAACAAATTCATTCCCGAAAAGCACCAAGAAAAAGAGGAGAAATAACAAAACTGAAGACACTGTACAACAAACACATAACATACTAGATACACAATAGTTTACAGAACGCTGTCCTTAACCAGCAAGAAAATTGAGATGGCAACAGAGGAGGCCATCGAGGAAGAATATATGGCACAGTGGAAGTGAGGCTTTCCACAGAAGAAAAGACAATAAATCACTCCACTGTGCCGCTTAGGTCACAAGAATGAGTGCTCCTGCCGACTTACTGCGGCAAAAGAGTCGCTGAAATTAGGATAGGCGGCAGGGTGCCACCTGAAATTGAAGAAGCGTGGCTGGTAGCAGCCGTGATGTACAGGAGCCAAGAAGATGCGAAAATTATACAAGTGGCAAGAGTGAAGAAACTGAATCACTGGGGTTATGGCCTGGAAATGGTTATCCAGGCCACCCAGCATACAACACTACCGGTAACACCAAAAAGAAAAAAGAAAAGAAAAGAAAGAAACTGTCCCAGATAGCCCTAGCTCACCATGTAGTAAAACAGATACCAATGCAGACAGGCAAAACACACAGTCCCTCAAAAAAACCCGCAAATACAAAGCATACATCATGACATACTCCGAAAGCACGGCAATTGAACGTAAGAACACCAAATTCAAATCGGTGATCAGAGTGATGCCAAATTAAAGGAATTGTTTGGTTCACACATTGACCCATTAGGAGCAGAAGTGGAGCACGATGACCTACCTCCAGTCGTGGATTATAAGGATTTAATACCATACGTAAACTGGTAAGTAAAGTAAGTAAAATTTACTCGATAAAAAAATGATAAAAAACTTTTTATAAACAACAGTTAAATGTAACCACTCGAGAGTGGGGCTCGGGTGGCCGTTTCACCCCCATTGTTATATAAGTTCATACTCATCCATTCGTTTAATGTTTTATATCCTCACTTTGCCTTGTTTTGTCTATCCTTGCGCTGTCCCTTCTATGTAAGGCCCTTAGTGTCCAATAAAGAAATATGTTCCAATTATCTCTGACTGAGTTAGTCGTGATTTTTATTTGAAGACTTTGTGCTTATTGTTGAATTCTGTGGAATACTATTACTGTTGCTGAATATTGTTGCAGTTTTACCTGCAGGCCTGTGCTTTTGTTTGTTCTTCTCTTCCCCATTTAAGGGCAAAGAGACTTGAAAAAAAAATGAATTGTTCACCGGAAGAAGCCCATGCAGGGAGCTATGATTCGGCGGCCCGAAGTGGTACCGCCGTGACGAATTCGCTGGAATGCGAGAGGTCCAAATAGAACACAAGTAGGAGAATTACAAAGAACTGATCCAGAAGAAGGAGTCAAGTTTAAGGTTGACCCAACCCAGGAGGAGGGTATGGAAGACACAGAGGAGGAGGGGTTCACCGAAGTTCTCAAAAGAAAAAAAGGAACCAGTAAATACACTCCCGAAAAGCACAAAGAAGAAGAGGAAGAATAGTAAAACAGAAGACATTGTTCAGCTAACACACAACACACAAGATACACTCGCACACCATACATCACCACCAGTAACACACACACAAAAAAGAGGAAACTGTCCCAGATAGTCCGAGTTCACTTCGTAGACAAACAGACACAGACGGGCATAACACACAGTCCCTCAAGTGTCCCCGTAAAAGCAAAGTGTATATGTCCCCACTTTGTGTTGTCGGTCCTTGTACCGTCCCTTCTATGTTGGGCCCTCAGTGGGCCCAACATAGAAAGAAATATGTTCCAATCATCTCGACTTGTTCGTGTATGTTTGTGCGTTGTTCCAAAGATCGGTAAGGTTTATTGAAAGGTGTTTATTTCTGATTGTTGTGTTTTTTGGAACTTGTTTTTGCTGCCATGCGGCAGTTTTGTTAACGCTGTTCCCCTTATTCAGAAGAGGAATTAATAAAAGCCTTGAACAGTTCAGACAGAAAAATGAACTTCGCAAGAAATCGGCAAATATAAGGAGATATTAAGAAGGGAGGGACACAATGTGAAGGTGTCCCCTTCCCAAGAAGCAATACAAAGTGAGAAAGAAAAAGTAATTATTTGCAGAACATTTTCAGTAAAGAACCAGAAAACTGAGGTAATGATGGAGGCACAAATTGAAAGAGCGTTAAAGCCAATATGAAGAGAGATTGTTTACCTCAACAGAGGTCGAGAGTTTGGAAGTATGGAGGTGCGGTTCCAAGATGCAGCGACCACCAGGCTACACTCGGCGACCCCTTTTAAAAACGGAGGAGGTAGTGCTCCATATACCTTGGAAGGCGTGCTTCCAGGGTAAGGGCAGAAGACATACCCCCAGAAATAGACCTAGTCTGGCTAATGGACGTTATCCTGCTGGGCTTGGAGGAGAAGGTGGTGGTCCTCCAAGCCACTTGTATTGCCCACAAGAATTGGCAGGGGCAGGGTTTCGATATGTTGATCCAGGCTGCCACAGAAGACCTAGAACAGATGATAGAGACTATAACGATTGAAGACACAATACTGAAGGGTAGAGTGGAGGGCAGGATCCCTCGGTGCTACAAATGTGGCCAAAAAGGCCACATTAGGGTAGACTGTCTTCCACCACCCGAAGAAATGCAGACCAAGCCCGTGAGCGGAAAGGAAGCCGCACCTGCGCCTCCAGCAGAAACTGGTGCCGAAGGTGAAAATAAAAGATAGGTGAAAATAAAAGAAGGCAGATGGGAAAAGGTAGAAAAAAGGAGAAAGAAATGGAGGAAGACAGCTTGTGAGTGATGAGCTCCATTCCACGTCCACCCTACTCCCACCCAATCCCACTCTGCCCCACCCTTCCCCTGCATATACCAATCCTCTCCCTGCCCCACCCGACACGGAAGAAATGAGCACATGCATACAGGAGCCCCAAATTTCCCAGCCCCTGACCTGTAAGGAAAGAAAAGAAAAGAGTTCATAGTTTTTTTACGATGAAGCAAATACCAAACTTATAAGAGAAATCCCTTGTTAAGACAAGACAATATATATGAGCACGTATCTTTGTGAGCCCGGGCATTTGGGCTGTATTATAGTCGACCCTATGTATAAGGAGCAATTTCCTTATTGTTCACAAGGGGGAGAAACATAGAGGGGACAGTACAGTGGTGGGGGTCACAAAGATGAAAACAACAAATACAATAAAATACAATAAAATTTAAAATTTTGGATTTACACGAATGATTAGGAAGAACGATTTAGACAAACAATGAAGTCGGGGATGGGTTCTGCTTCGGCCCCGCAAGCCCCGTTCCACCACTGAGACCTTTCATTAACCTCATGGATACCTTATGCGGGCTCATTCATTTCTACCATGCTCGAAACAGCTTCCATCTTTTTTTATATACATCCGGAGCCAGGCACTTCCTCTCCACCCTTATTCTCCTCTTTAGATGGAAAATGAGGAATCTCACAAGCCCGAGGCTGGAGAAGATGCCTGTCCCGATTCCTTTCATACGAGTCTTCCACATCGCCTCTTTCGCTATAGCAACTATAGCGAGAAAACAAACCTTACCTTCTTTATTAATGGAGGAAGGTGGAACAATTTTTAAGATCGACTCGGAAGACAGTTGCACTCTTTCCAGCCATGACAGCATATGTTCTACGTAAACCCACATTTCCCTGTCCTGCTCGCATCTTGGGTACATGGGTGAACAAGAGCCACCATGCTTTGCGAGTTTATCGCGAACAGGTAGGGCTCCTCGGTAACACTGCCAGGCCAGAGATCTTTCGAAGTTATCCAAGGATCCTGGCCCTAATGTTCTTCGCAACAGGCTGGCTAGTTGATTTTCATCGAGGCCCAAAGTCTCCCCCATGCCGTCACCACGCCTAGCCTCTACCAGCCCTCTATAAAAGGACGAGGAGGAACCCCTGCTGCTGGCATTACCCGTGCGAGAGAGAAGCAAGAATGCCTGACTGCATTCCATATGCCACTCACCGGACTTTTGTCTACGTTTGATCCATGGTTCTAGCTCGCTTAAACTAGTGAACATGGGAAATAACGATCTGACGAATGGAGCCGACACCTGTTCACCATTCGGGTAGGGCCACAGATGCCTCAGCCTCAATGCATGGCTGCGTATTAACAGCATTCCTAGCCCATCCTTTTGCTCCAACTTGAGCAGCCACGAACCGGGACGAGTTCCAAAACGAGTGATTTATCTCGGTTAACTTTTGCTCCTACCACCGCCTCGTATTCTTTGATGGCCTCACCCACATTCTGTAGGTGATCCACCTTGGACACGATGATGGTGATATCATCCGCGAACAACGTGACCGCTCTTCCACGACGAAGATTGCACGGGATGCCCCTCGGACCCTCCAATTTCCGCAGCAAAGGCTCCAGAGCCAATACGTACAGAAACAGGGAGAGGAGGCATCCTTTACGAACTGAACGCTTGAATTTGAACGGCCTCGAAAGGAAACCGTTCACCCGAACGATCGAGTCAATGTTGCAGTACAAAGCGATGATCCAACTGCAGAAGACGGGACCAAGTCCAAACGCCGCGAGGACCGTCACCAGATACCAATAGTCAACTCTATCGAACACCTTAGACTGGTCTAAATGGACCAGAGCCCACCCTTGCCAGGAGACCTATTAACCCTCTCTAAGGTGTAGGGTATAAGGTAGAGATTGTCGTGCGTGGATCTGCCAGGAACGGCACAAGTTTGTGCCTCCCTGACGAGTCCACCCTCGATAGGCGCCAACCTTTTTGCTAACACCTTGGCCAAAATCTTCAACTGCGTTAAGCAGAGTGATGGGTCGAAAATTATCTATAATACCCCCTCCTTTTTGGATCCTTTCTAAGCAGCGTCACCACTCCCCGGCTTACAGATCTGGGAATAAACCCATTCTGTTGCCAGTAGGTGCCCAAACAAGTCTGGCATACTACAATAAAATTCGTACGGGAAAACCATCTAGACCCGGCAACATATCTCCACCGTAATCCGCTAAAGCCTCCCCAACCTCCGCAGCTGTAATCGGCCTTTCACAGCATTCCACATCCTACGCCGAGAGACGCAGCAAACCTTCACTCCGGCCCACCGCCCCTCCCGAAAAGCAATGCGAAATGCTCCTGAAAGACCTTGCACATCTCCTCGGGTTCGTCTATCAAGTTCCTTTGATCATTCGTCAAAGACCTTATTGAATTTCTATTTCTTTATTGAGCCTCTATCACACGGGCCCATCCAGCAGCTTTGATTCCTTCCTGTCCCATTGCACATTGCTTAGACCTGACTATGCGTCCCTCGTATTTAGCCTCGAGGTGTTGGTTCAAAACCAGTCTCGCAGCTAAAACTCGGGGCGCGGAGCCAGATCTCAGTGCTTCGTCTAGAGCTTTCTATTCTAGTTTTCTTAACAGCTAACTCTTTTCTATACCTAAATGGCTCAAATTTAATTTCTCTTTTGAGGACATACCACCATTTGTTGTTAATAACAGTGCCACACAATGCCCTCAAAACTAACTCCTTAATCCACCAAAGACCTTATCGTGGTATCAATACCACGTTGAGTTTCTACAGTGCGAGCCTACCCTCGCGACTTAGATTGGTTACATAAACAGGAATCCGGCTACTTTCCTGTAGCCGGATTCCTGTCTATGTAATCAATCTAAGTTAAGCTTACAAGTCACAAATCTGTGATCACTGTAGCTGACGTAGTGAAATTGTGGACAACTAACTAGGGTTTTGTCTAGTTTCATAATTAGAATCCTATCTAGATAAGATCTGGTTGACCCATCGCTATTCATTCATGTCCTCAATGGAGCGTCAGGGTTATCCAGTCTGAACCTATCTGCCATTTGAAAACGACTGAGCAGATTAATAAAGCACAGGTTTTCCCTTCTATTTGTACGTGCGCCAACGTAATCTACGTGTGCATCGCAGAATGCATTAAAGTCACCTACCATTACTATGGTATGAGACACCAAGAAATTTCTCTAGGCCTCCAAAAAATCAGTATCAGTTTGTTCAGTTCCTGAATGAGCACAAATAGTAACCAGCCTGAAGACCATACCACTGCTGAGCGTCACATGAAGGATGACAAATCTGCGTTCCGGATCGATAAAATTTGTTTTTGTCTCTAAGTCCAAATTTTTTCTAAACAACACAGCAACACTCCTCCTCCCACCAGGTAGGCCTGGAGAAATAACTTCCTCGTAGCCATTTAGGATGGGGGGAGTCTCTCTGATTGCTTAGTTTGGACTCTGTAGCAACTACAATGTCCATTCTATGCGACCTGAGGTCACGAAGGAAACGAGCTTGTTTCCAAATCGACCCCAGGCCGCGCACATTCAAACACCCTACATTAAGCGTATCCATGAAAGTTTTCACTTACACATTCTTGAGATGGGATGGTACACCATCTCAATCCATTTCGTCTGGGGCTTGCGAGGTATCATAGATAAGTCCCTCATAAATTGAAGTCGAAAAGTTCTTTCTCAGAAAGCCCATATCTTTCTCAAATTCTTTTTTGAGTTTGTTGTAATTAGTTCTCGAAATAGCGTATATTGCTATGTTTTGTGGAATTTTGTGTTTGTTTTTTTGAGTCACGTCAATCGAGTCTAACGACTCACTTTTTCAGTAATGACTTGTTTGTGGTGTTGTTTGCGTCTGTATAAATGGAATAGGGCTGGGGATTTTTTTAGTCTCTGTGTGCTTGACTATTTTTTATTTTTTATTTTGGGACTATTGGGGTGGAAAGGGTTTTTCTTTTCCTTTTTTCCCTTTCAATTTTCTTCCACCTACCTTCTTGGTTCTGCTCCATTTCTTCTGTTTCCGTCGAGTTGTTACTCTCCTCTTCCCTCGCCGCCTTCTTTGGTGTTTCCTTCGTCTTCTCTACAGATAGGGGTATCGTCTACTGTATTTTCTAAGTCAGCCGGGGCCACTTGAATAAGCATTTCAAGCCCCCTGCTAATTCATTAATTCAGTTGCTTGGCCTTGGAGGGTTGTTATTTTATCATCCAATCCAGTTGTGATGGTAACCACTAGCTAAGCTGGGTCCACCTCTGGCGGTATATCTCCTACCCTAATCTTGGAAGTCCGCCTTCCAAGGTAAATGGGTAGGAGCACCACTTCTGTTTTTTAAGTGAATCAGTCTGCTTGGCTTTCTCCTCGAATTTATAGCGAATCTCAATTGTCGCGAACTTGAATCCTCTGGTTATGTATTCGATGTCGTTCCATTTTGTTTTTAAACATAACTCTACAGCTTGTTTAGATGCAATATCCAGTCTCTTGTTTTTTTTTTATTTATTTAAAAGGATATATATATAACCGTGCACTTTAATGCTTTGTGCGCGGTTTCACTGAAAGGGTAATTTTTGTTTCACTCCCCCACCCCCGTTTTACCATTCTTTTAAACTTTTGAAGCTCGTCATTGTCACAATTTATATCCCTTTTTTAACTCCTGTAGCGTTGGCAAATTTTTTTTTTTCCTTTGATAAATTCTTCGGTTGGTGTATTATGGAGATACGGTATCTCCATAATAAATCCACTTGTACTAGGACCAGCTTCAACGTTGGTCCTGACTTTCACTGGTGATTTACCTATTTCACAAAAGACGTTTTTTTTTTCCAACAATATTAATTTTCCCCCTTCACACAAGGGGGAAAAGATAACAAAATCTGCCCTCAGCGGGCAACAAAGTGCTTGGAAAAACACTATAACCAAAGGTTCAACAGTCAAACAAGCAAATCAAACAGCAAAAATATTACTAACCGTAAGCAAAAGACGAGATAAACTTTGCGGTGAGAACACATACTCCAGCGTTTCCATGTGTATGAGGAGCGACTGAGGGAGTATGAGGAGAGCATTAGATGCGTAGAAAAGAATGTCGATACCAGCGAGATGCCCACAATGGTGAGTCCATTCAAATTAAAACAAGACTTTAATATTGACATTGTACAAGTTTAACTGTTTAAAAAATGTTTAAAAAAAGGGGGAAAAATGTATGATTGTAAAGTTAAATAAAGGCGCCCGGATGTGGGGTCGAGTGTCATCATTTCATTACTTATTTTATTTTATCTTTCCATCCGTTTTTGTGTCCCCACATTCATTGTACCGTCCTGTTTGTTTATGCATTTCCCCCTCTGTATTTAACCCCCTGTGGGTAATAAAGAAAAAGTTGTTCTAATCATCTCAGTCTTTACACAAAAGTTTGGATTTACACCGTTGATACTGTGAGTTTGTGGAATTTTGTTACCTGCTTCCAGGCTTTGTTAATTTCTCCCCTGATGGAGACCGAAGGGGAGAAAGGCCCAAAGAAGGGGAAAAAGCAGAGGAAAAAACGAGGCGGTAGCCCCGGCCAAGGAGGCCATTACCCAGAGGGCTACCTCCAGCAGTGAGAAACAAAAGGAAAAGGAGAGAGGCATAAAGGAGCCAGAGAAGGTTATAGAGACCGTCTGAAGAAGTCATAGAGTTTCAGACGGTATCTCGCAAGAGAGCGAAATGACAGACGGAGTCGCCAACCAAATCACAAGAGGCGACCCCTAAAAAAGGCAGATAAAGGCGGCCAGGAAAACAAATGTGGAGCAGTCATCAGAACTACCGACCCCCAAAGAGAAGAATAAAGAGAAAAAAAAGAAGAAAAGGAAATACAAGGTTCGAGTGGTGGAGAAGGAAAGCGAACCTAAGATTAAAATGGTGGTGTATAAAAGCACTAACCTTCATTTGGAAGGGGTGATTAGGCCCCATCTACAAACAAACATTTTCCATAGTGAGGATGAGAAAAACACCCTCACTTATGGAAAAATTTTCAAAAAATTATTTAAAGAACTTAAGGCTAGACATCCTAAAGACATAGTGGAGCTTGGGGCGCTCCCAAAATTAACTAATCCGCCGGTGGAGCCGATTCTGGAAGAGAGGTTAGGAGAGGGGGATGATATCTCAGTGGTACTGAGATCAATCCCCCTTAACAGATGAAAAGGGCAGGTAAGACCAGTTTTTTCTTTTTTGTTTTTTCCTCGATATGGCTACACTCGGCATAGGTTGTTTGAATGTGCGTGGTCTGAGCTCAAAGTGGAAGCAAGCTTGTTTCCTCAGCGACCTCAGGTCACATAGAATAGATGTGATAGTAGCTACAGAGACTAAGTTGGACAAGCTGCAGACCTTTTCGACTCTCCTGGATGACTGAGAAAATCATATCTCTTAGCCAGACATGCTCCGAAAAACTTGGCTCTGCAGATACGTAAGATCTTTGTGAACTCAGAAGGTGAGTTGGTCGTTCTGGATCTAACATTTACGCGCCTAGTACGGTAGGCAAACGGAATGATTTCTATCGACGACTGGAGAATTTTCTTGTAACGCCAAAGACACTAGTCATGTTAGGAGACTTTAACGCTCTTCTGGACGCACAATGTGGGCTCGAACAATAGGAAAAATAATTCACGCTCCGTCGATCCGCTAAAGTGATTTAGGCTGGCAGATCGATACAGACTTGATTATCCGAGCGTTCCAACGTGGACTTGGAGTAATAACGACGGATCAATCAGGATTTTAGTTAATTCTAGAGACAAGTCTGGTTTCAGTTGTCCCCAATTTACCTATGTCTCCTACACGGATCACAAATTAGTGACGTGTAGGATGCATATAGATAAAGTACATAGACAGGGGTCTGGCTACTGGATTAACTGCTTGCTAAATCTAATTGACTCAAGTCGAATGGTTCGTTTGAGGGCATATGACCACTGGTTATTTAATACAGTACCGGTCAATGCCCTCATTACTAACTTTCTAATATGACTACGGTAAGCTTCGCAAGCCAAAAGTGACTTGTTCAAAACAGACTAGAGTAGAAAAGAAATGAGTTAAGGCCTTGGAAGAGGCGCTGAGAGTAGGCTCTGCACCCCAAGTTTTGGCAGCGAGATCGGTCTTGGACTGACACCTCAATGTCAGACATGAGGGATGCAAGGTTCGGGCAAAAGTACGTGCAGTGGGTCGCGAGGGTAGGCTCGCACTGTAGAAACTCAACGTGGTATTGATACCACGATAAGGTCTTTGGTGGATGAACATGGACGTTCGGTCCAAGGACAGGAAGAGATGTGTGAGACCTTTTACGAGCGCTTCGGGAGGGGCGGAGCGCTGGACAACGGGAATGCCCTTCGGGATTTCCTGGCCTGCGGGCCGCGTATCTCGACACGAGAGGTTGACCGCTGTGAAAGACCGACCACAGCTGCGGAAGTTATAGAGGTGCTTTCCGAATGCTCCGGAGACAAGTCGCCGGGAT
>NC_068988.1:75472643-75475851 GCF_001194135.2 Octopus bimaculoides
GGTTAATTTGTTGAATTTGCACGCTGTTGAACTTTTGTTGAGTGTTTTTTAAACACCTATTTTTCTGCTTGTGGAAATCCTTTGTTAGCGTTTTCCCCCTTGTGTGAAAGGGGAAAATATTGTATTTTTCAAAAAGATGGACAAATCACCTATTAAGGCCAAGACTAGTAGTGAACCTGATACAAGTGAATGGAAAGATATCAGAAGCGGAGAAGGCAGCACAGTTTTAAATAGCATGCCGACAGAAGAATTTATTCAAGGAGGAAAAGCTAGCAATTTTGCAGCAGCAGCCGGTGTCTCAAAAAAGACAAATTGTGGAAGCGATGAGCTCGGAAAATACAAAGGTATGATGAAAAGGGAGGAAAGCGAAACAGTGATGACCCCCTCCTAGTGAAACGACGCATTATGCACTGCGGTGCACCGAGATATACAAATCATTTGTGACCAAAGCAAAAAATCCTGGATAACGCAAGTGGCGACCATGACTGAGACCCATGGATCGCTACTTCACCCTACGTGGACCTTGGCTCTGCTCTTTCTCTCCGCACCCTTACTCATCTCCCGTTCTCCTCATCTACCACCCCTCCAGCACATCATTCTCTGAGCCTTTCGGCGACTCCAGTCTGACCCCTCCATCACACACATCTTCTCTAACCCACCCTTCCCTCATTCAAACAAGCCCATAACTTGCGAGACCTCCTGGTCAACAGTTTCTTCCCTACCCCTGCATCCCAGTCTGACTCCTTCTCCTGCTCTCGCCCACGCTATCGCACCTTCCCCTAAATCTCCAACGCAACTATCCTCACTTGCACTACCACCGTCCCTATTACATCACCGATTCCTTTACCTACACCTCCAGTAACGTTATTTACTGCATTTCCTACTCTCTCTGTCCTTCCCTGTACATTAGCCAAACAGGATGCTACTTGGCTAACCGGCTGGCAGAGCACCTCCGAGACGTCAGACTCCGAAATGACACCCCTGTCTCGCGCCATTTCCGCTCTACTGGCTATTCGTTACATCTGTCTGTGTTCAGACTGTCTTTGCAGAGGTCACCCGGATTTTCACATTCGCCGTAAACAGGAATTAATCATTCCTTTGCACCTTAGGGCTCAACTCGCTACCTTTCTTCATCTGACACCACCTCACACAAATTCCCACACACCTACCACATTCATCTGCTCTTTCCCTCCACCTACACACCTGCATAGTTCCTACCTCAGCACCCTCACCACACACACCACTATACAAACACCCATGTATGCTCTTCAACTAATTACTCACTTCACACACCATTACACACACCCACAAACACCTTCCCACTCCACACACTATTATCCACACATGCACACATTCACATCCACCCTTCAATAGTTTGACAACACATACCACTATACGAGCATCCTTACCAGTGGCGGCTCGTGTATAGGCACTGCAGAACTGCAGCACCCTCTATTTCCACTCGATATTATGGGTAACATTCAATATAATGAGTCCTTTTTTCTTTAATTCTTTCTTTATACTTGTACGTTATATAATCCTTAAGCTTAATGTCAGTAGCCGTCCCCTTGTTTATATATAAAAAAATACAAAAATCCTTGTATAGAACTGTACGCTTCACAGATCCAGCGACGCGATATTTGGCTGTTGTGCGCATGCTCACATGTCGGAGATAGGCAGAGACGGCACTGTCGTTCACGCAATGCCGACTCTTGTGTGCAGTGAAAAGAAGTGTTTCTTTTTGACTCCGCGTGTGTTGTGCTTAAAAACGTGTTTATATTCTTGAATATGATAAAGTGTAGAATTAGATTATTATCCTGCTTCCAGCTTCAGTGTTGCCTCCAGGATTTGAAAAATAGGGCACATCCCACCCCTTACTTTGTGATTTAGGAGGAATTTTTGAAAAACAAGGGGTAATTCGTGGTGATATTCAGTGAACAAATTAAACACACTACCCAGCAGTGGCTAAAATGTGAACCGATCAAGTTTATGTATAAATTTTCTTTCTATGTTTGTTTCCTTTTACGCAATATTAAAACAATGGCTAAAAGTTTTCTGAAGCAGCACCTCCACTAATTTTATCTACGAACCGCCACTGATCCCTACACACTGTTCAACTCTGTACACACACCACACACTATCATGCACACTCCAATATACGCAGAAGTACATTATACATGAACACAGACAATACACACATACACGCAACACACATAGACACATAACTTTCGCCCACAAACATACGCTATACACATGCACACTATATGGTCACAGTCACACACAAACATGCATACACCACCTGAACAAGCATATATCAACTGATAAAGGGCGGCGAGCTGGTAGAATCGTTAGCACGCTGGCGAAATGCTTAGCGGTATTTCGTCTGCCGTCTGCCGCGACGTTCTGAGTTCAATTTCCTCCGAAGTCGACTGTGCCTTTCATCCCTTCGGTGTCGATTAAATAAGTAGCAGTTACGCACTGGGGTCGATGTAATCGACTCAATCCCTTTGTCTGTCCTTGTTTGTCCCCTCTATGTTTAGGCCCCTGTGGGCAATAAATATATATCAACTGCTAAACACAAGCGTTTGCACATACACACACACACTCGTTAGCCTCACACTTATACACACCTCCATACGCACGCGCGCACACACACACACACACACAAATACACAAAACGCACATCACTCCACACAACACATACACTAGGTTACTTGTACACATACACACACACCCAGGTCAATGCGTTTGTACACACACATGGTAACCGCACACATACGTAGATACACATGATAACCGTGCACATACATACCAGTGCATGTAACGCTTATAACTCCACATAATGTATGTACTGGGTCACTTACACACTTACACGCACACACTTCCACATATTTTTCAGCTCGCTCACACACACATATTCATACACTCACTCTATTCATATATACACACTCACACACACCATTCTCACATACACACAGGACACAAGCGATAACATTCAGTTAGAATAAGGAAGTTATAAACCGTTCATATAATAAATGAATAAATAAATAAATAAACAATTTGACCAATGTAATTTCGTTAAGTAATGTTATCCTATTATACATTTAGGTATATTTATTGATACATTCATTACCTTATTTATCCATTTTGTTATAAACATATGTTCAAAATAAATGCACAAATATATGTACACATACATACATATATA
>NC_068988.1:75475931-75478241 GCF_001194135.2 Octopus bimaculoides
TATATACATATATACATATATATATACATATACACACACATACCTACATGTATACAAATACACAAATACATGTATAATAGGATAACATTACTTAGCGAAATTACATTGGTCAAATTATTTATTTATTCATTTATTTATTTATTATGATGATGAACAATTTATAAGTTCCTCATTCTAAATGAACTTTATCGCTTGAGGTAAAATAAATTTTTTAATTTTTAATTTTTTTTATTTTTATACTGAATCCTTTGTATGTTTCTTGTATTGAGACTTAAGGTTTGCTATTTTAAATTCTATAATAAGGTGGGCTTTTGAAAAAATTTTTTAGTGGATTAATTCATATATTTTTTCCAGTGAAAATATTTCTATTTACTGCAAAATGCATCATTATATTCGCAGTTAAATCTTAATTACAGATTTAAAATAAGCTTCATTATACAAAATGATTATAATTTATAAGTACATTCATTTAATTTATTAATAATAAATTTATTATAATTTATTAATAATGATAATTATAATCAATGTTAAATCTCTGAACGAGGTGTTAACAGTAACTGCACGATAAAGTGAAGTATATTTGCCATTTAAATGTGGCTGACCCCTAAGGGTGGATGTTACTGTTGCTTTTAGCCCCAGGATAATTATAATGATAATAATATATGAATAATTTTACATAATGCCATATTGTGATCAAAAACATTTATTTCCAAGTACGTATTTCTGTTTATTTTTTATTTTATTTTATTTTATTTGAAATAGCTAATTTATGTATAAATGTATAAACTTTTACTTACAACAATATATTTTTTTCCTCTGATAAACTAAGTAATTTAGTGTTTGTTCTAGAAATTGTTTGTGTAATATGAATTAAATAGATTACAATAATTATTATATACAGTTATATATTTTTGAATAATTGTAAATATGTGTGTTAATTGTGGTACAATCTAAGCTTGATAATTTTAATTATTTTTTTAATAATATTGTGTATTTTATAGCTTGTATTCTTATTGCAACACTCTAATTTTGTTACTTCTGAAAGACTTACTAAAATTTTGTAATGTATCATTTATAGTTTATGACCTATTTATCTAAGAAATAATATAGGTTATATTTATCGTAGATCTATATTTTATGTTTATACTTTTGCTTGTGTACATTTACGGAATTCTCCCTTCGACAATTTACGTAAATAAAGACCATTATTTATTAGTCACTTTGAATAATCTTTATTCCAGTAACTTCTAATTCAGTTGCTTCTGAAAGATTTAGTAACATTTCGATTTTCATTATTTATATTTGTGGTTTATTATCTCTTTATCTAAGAAACGATATAGGCTATAATTATCGTAAATCTAAGTTTCTGTTTATATTATTTACCGGGTTCTCCCATCGATAAAATACATAAATAAGGAACATTATTTCTTAGTTATTTTGAATAATATTTATATCAGTAACTTTAAAGAAGCATTATTATATTTTATCATTATATTAATATAATACTATATTATCATATATAATTTATATATTTTTTCTTTGAGTAATTATAAATATTTGAAAAGTATTACATATAAATAAATAGTTAGTTGATATACTAGAAATATGTTTTTTCGAACATGCATAGGCATATTTATAGAATAAATATTGATTTACACGATTTATACTAAATAGGAGCCTGATACTTCATTTATTTAAACATTGTTATTATTATATTTTATTAAAATAGCCAGTGACTGTTTTCGACTTAAATACATTTGAATTGAGATGATTGATGATATATAAAAAAACATTTTGAAAGTTGTAGATTTTCTTTACTCAATATTTTTGTCCGTTATTTTTGTTCTTTTATGGAACTTGTTTTGAATTTGAATAGTTAACGCTCACGCTCCTAAACATAGGTATTTTGAATGAGTATTTTACAACCTGGCAGTCTTTTTACATGGAATTTCGTCTATCTTTTGAACCAGAATCCTGAAGAGACTTGTATACATGGATATGAATTGTTTATAAATCAAATAATGTATATATAAGTCGAAACAAATTCTTGGCTTTTTGGGTTTTTTAATAATTTTTCATGTAGTCTTATACTGTATTTGTAGTTTATTATGATATAAATGAATTGTTAGATGGTCAATTGTATTTCTCTATTTAATTTATTGTTTGTATTTTGTATTTATACTCCTTTATCTGTGGTATTCAACTGACGTACCAGTGAATTAGGTGTTTTACACCTCATTGAGGGAATTTTCCCCTTCATTTGTTACATTATATATATATATATAAATATATATATATATATAATTGAGA
>NC_068988.1:75478251-75482509 GCF_001194135.2 Octopus bimaculoides
ACCCGTAGAACCTCTGAAGTTCACAACTGATTTTCTCCAAACTGGGAACATACATTATTTATGTTCCAGAGATGGTTTTAGATCCTTAAAATTGTTCACATAATGCGTAATGGGGCTCCTGGGGTAGAAAAACCTCTTTCTTGGGGTACGTACGACTGCCCGCATGGTCCACGCATTGCTTCTGTTCAAACTAGGGAAAAACAGCTATTGAAATTATATAAGTAGGTTGTATTTAATGTATGAACCGATGTAGACTTCAAACTGCGTTGTTTAAGTGGTAGCAATAACAGCCTAATCCCGTAGTATCATGGGTAGCATTTTGTTGGAATAAGATATGTTAAATCCTGAGCAACTATTCAACTATTTTCTTTTAACTTCAGTATCAAATTCTTCCTTTTAAGCATAGACGAAACCCGCACAAATATTCTTCAGCTATTGATTACAAACCGAAATGTTGCATTAACCAACTAATTTATGATGTCTAATACCCAACCACGTTAGTTAGAGATCGTGTCCTTAATATGACCTCGCGTGCTCGGACGCTGCATACAGAATTGTTTTCGTTTGGGAGCTCTCACAATTGTCGGACGCTGTCTACGTGAAAGAGTGCACGGTCGAGTCACGACTATTGATTCCCAATCATATAAGCAGCTCAACGTGACCCAATCACATTTGTTAGAGGCTGTGTCTTTAATATGACCTTGCGTACCCTGACGCTGCATGCAGAATTGTTTTCGTTTGGGAACTGAGTTGTCCCCTCAATGGTCACACGCTGTTTACGCGAAGGAGTGCACGGTTGAGCCACGACTATTGATTCCAAACTGAAATATCGTATGACAATGTTGTTTTCAAGTGCTTCTTTACCAATCCACCCTCCACTTATCACGTCATTTCTTTCATGTAGATTTCTCTCATGTGGTGCTGTTGAACGCGCTCACAGGCTTAATCTATCACATAGTTGTAGTTCCAACGTCTACTGATTGTTCATCGTAAGAGCGGCAGCGCCGACAGTCGCAAAGGAGAGTATATCCAGTGAGAGTGCTTTGATACGTTCAGAAATCACATATCTCTCCCCACACTATAATAAGCTCCTGAAATCTTCCAAACAAATGCTACTTGTTACGAAATAGCCCTTCATTTACTCCACAAATGTTTTGTCGTTAATGCTGCATCCCGTATCACGTTCAACTTAACTGAATCATATATGTCATTTAAATCTATACCGTTTAAACTATGTCATTTAAATCCCGAACCACAGCCGAGTATGTCTGCTAGTGTGTGTGTGTGTGTGTGTGTGTGTGTGTGTGTGTGTGTGTGTGTGTGTGTGTGTGTGTGTGTGTGTGCGTGTATGTGCGTGTGTGTATTATATATTAGATAATAAAACGAATGATTCATACCTAGTAGCTTACAAGTAAAGCATGGTCACTTTCACAGTGTTCGTTGTGTATTTAGTTAATGGGAGACGGAAGATAGAAGATACGAACATTTTATTAATCACTATAATTGTTTCGACACATCTACCTCGATCCTTCACGGATGGGATACTTAACAACTGGTTCAAAAGCATCCGACGGTATAGATGTGTCTCTTCGGGTGATAAATAGGTATGACTAGTTAAAATAAAAGTTCTGCAATGCATCTCTCAGCATATGCTGCTCTAAAGAAAAGCCTCAAATTAAAGGATATAGCTTCATTTATATAAAAGATCAATAAAAAAAATAACAGACGCAAAAGAGAAACGAACACACAATACAGCGAAAAAATTATCAAATATAACTATTTACGTATATGGATTATAAAACGCCCTCGCATAGGTAATATGTCAATGCACACTCGCTCACGCAAGCATCTATGAAGATGTAAGCATACGCGCACGTGTGATTTGGCGCACATACGTTCACACAGCGAATTAAATAGCTACTTGGTGTTTATAAGAATGGAGAGGTTAGAGCTAAATTTAATTAATCCATGCCTTAAGGTGAATTATGATTATTAATTAGGTTAACTGTTACTCAAATTCATTCCCACTGTATTGTGCGAAAGTACATTTATATGCATGTAATCATCTTGAGAGTCTTTCAGAAACTCTATAAACGATCTTCTCATTAGTCCACAGAATAGACTGGGATTCCTTGGAGCAGAGTTGGCAATTCCTGAAAATTATATCATATGGTTTTGCGTGCCTTACTATGGACCAAGTTATATTATACTTAATTTTATCTTCCTTCAGTCGCCACACAAAATCGATGTTGCATGTCTCTTATTGATTTTCTTTAAGTTGGTGACATGGTTGCGATAACGATTCTTGAATGAATCAGCCGTTTCCCCAATATAAACATACGTCCCCCCCCCCTTGTGTGCACGGTACATTTATATACAAGATTTGTACTCATACAGAATTTCATCAGTGGGCATTATGATTTTTCTCTGAATGAGCATTTATTATATTTATTTGTATATATAGCAGTTCCGACTTCATTTTCCGACGTTTTTACCGTGTTAGCTGTATCACAATCACCGCTACTATCCCGATGTGGCCGTATCTGGTGTTTTTCATTGTGGTTTACATATCCTTTCTTGGTATTTTGATGTATACGTTTGCTAGTTCTATTAGGTGGATTTTTGAACTGTTGTTTCATTTTACGATTATTAATGCGGTGCTCTAAATTAATAGAGTTAGTGTAGGATACCTTCGTGGTTTGTCTATTAAAAACAGCATGATATCTATTTGATTGGGGAAACATTTGTCCAAAGCGACAAAAAATTTTCGAGCGATCTTTGTTGAAATGTGTGAACCAAAGATTGGGTTATACCAGAAGACATCATGATTCTTATATTTGTTGTTTGACTTATTTGTTCTAGTGTGTTGTACAAGGTTGGAACAATTTAACGTGTTGTGAGCACTATAATTATTGTGTTTTGGGTGTCTATGAGTTTTTATTTGTAGTTTATGACTTGACCAATTCTTCCTGGCCTGTATTCTCGATCTAAGTCAGTTCGTTTACCGTAACGTTGTGTTGGTGCACAATGTGTATTATTATTGGAGGAATTGGCAGGGTTATGTATGCTTGTGTCTTGTATGTATTGAATTTTTTCACGGTATTCAGCCCTAGCTAAAGCAGTATTGTGCGTACGATTCTAAAATTTTGTTATTAGCAGGTAACCTAGATATTCTTATTGAAATTTTCTTAACTAATCCCCCCCCCCCATATTATCGAGGGTGGATGGTTGGATGCTACATTTATATACTTAATGTTATCATTTGCTTTATGAAATGATTCAAATAATCCGGTATCAAGACAAAAGGTAGCGTCAAAGAAATTTACTTTACGATAAATTCTCAAGAAGTCTAAATAAATGTTTCCTATGTCTTTCTAGTTGTACTTTATTACTTCTGTCCAGGAAGAATAGAGCGTCATCTCTATATAGACCCCCTCTTACTTCCGGAAAGGAAGACTGGATTAATGAAAGGATATATATTTCGACCAAGTCCGTGACCTGTGCAGATCCCATCGCTATATAAAACGCATTCTCTCTATCTGATCTACTCCATAATCCACCATCAAAATCTACTAAAGTGGCTCGCGCCGCAAGTATTATATTTATTTCGCGTCGGAACAAATTTGAATTTGTCATACTATAAATCAGAGCTTTATTGAGGAAGATCGGGTTAATAGTGGTTTAGAAACTCTCTATATCTAGTTGTAAGAATTTACTGTTGGGTATCTGACCAGAAGGCTAATCTAATTTTAGACTTAAGGGCGGGTAGTATTCTATCAGTGATTTTCTTACTAATAATCTTTATATCTGATTTAAATGGACAACTCAATCTAACTGAGGGGTTAATTAGAAAGTTAGGTTTATGGTCCTTAAGCATCACCCGGTGTTTTCTAGGGATGTAAGGTTTGGTTCTATCATCTATAACTAAATCTCTGGCGATTTGCAACCCTGTATTGTTAATTCTATTTAATGTGTCAATATTTGCTGAGTAATTCCTTCCTAATCATATACTTCTATAACGCAATAGTGACAATGTAAATGTTGCTTGTTTTACCGCTGGTAGAAGTATCTTTGAAGCTTCGTGAAGTCATCAAGTAATTTTCTGCTGATGTTTATTGTGTCTATGTTTGTTCCCTAAACATTGTTTATTGTATCTCCTGAACTTCATGTTCTTAACTATACTATATAATGCCTCTTCAAATCTGGTTAGGTGTTGGTTAGTCGGTGTATATATATATATATATATATATATATATAT
>NC_068988.1:75482690-75483752 GCF_001194135.2 Octopus bimaculoides
TGTGTGTGTGTGTGTATATGTATCACCCAACCACGGACACCTAAGGGAAAAATTAATGAACACACGATTCCGTTTGTTAACACACACAGTCCTGGGATAACCAACATCTTTCAAGCCATAAAATCGAACTTACCTATACTCCTACAAAGCCCCACAATGAAAGATCTGATTGAAAAAAACTTCACAGAATAGTAGACAGGAATCAAAGAATCTTAAAAACCATCTCACAAGAACAGAATTTGCATCAGAGAATGAATCAGAATTCTTAGTAAAAGAATGTGGAGATATGAGATGTGGAACATGCAACAACAACAACAACAACAACAACAACAACAACAACTTTAAATACTTAGAAAGTGGTTCCCATATAAAATTCAAGAGCGGATTCTCGTTCAAGATAAATGCAGATATGAACTCCAAAACGCAGAACCTCGTATACTGCATTGCCTACCCCAACTGCAAAGAAAATTACATTGGCGAAACAAATAATTTCCTCTGCGAACGTGCAAGAAACCACAGGCAACATATCCGACAAGAGGAATTACGCAACATTCCGCTAAGCAAGAATCTGGAAATATGTAGCGACGGAAAATTCAAAATCTTTCCCTTTTACAAATGTTCATGGAATGACCCGCAATACCGAAAAGCAAAAGCAATGGAGCTACACATATATATATACACATATATATATATACATACATATATTCAACATCAACGCATCACTTAAGGACATACCCATTCCACCAAAGAATACATTCCTTAAACAGCTTATCAGTAAGACTAATTCTTTCATAAACCGAGTGAGATGGATTACCTATTTCTTCGACAACAAAAGTGACCTACAAATAGACAAGGACCCATACTCAGATTTTAAAAAACTATTCAAATCCAAAAACTACCCACCAACTAACCCAAAACTAAAGCAATTTGAAGAAGAACTATGGTCAATTGTGAAAAACGTGAAGTTTCATAAATCACCATTAAGAAATAATCACATCAGATGCCTAAACAATTTAACGAAGGAAATAAATAGCATTGACGGAATACTAGTCAAGTCCGACA
>NC_068988.1:75488977-75491069 GCF_001194135.2 Octopus bimaculoides
ATATATATATGTATATATATGTATATATATACGGATGTGTGTTTGTATGTGTGTGCATATATATATATATATATATATATATATATATGTGTGTGTGTGTGTGTGTGGTGGATGTATATCTATATATATGAGTATAAATATATATACATATGTATATTTGAGTATGTATGTCTATGTATGTATATGTATAGGCGCAGGCGTGGCTCTGTCGTAAGAAGCTTGCTTCCCAACCACATGGTTCCAGATTCAGTCCCACTGCGTGGCACTTTCGGCAAGTGTCTTCTACTATAGCATTGGACCGACCAAAGCTTTGTGAATGGATTTGGTAGATGGAAAGTGAAAGAAGCCTGTCGTATGTGCGTGTGTGCGTGCGTGTGCGTCTTTATATCTGTGTTTTTTCCCCATCACCGCTTGACAACCTGTGTTGGTGAGCCCTGTAACCTAGCGGTTCGGCAAAAGAGAACAATAGAATAAGTACTAGTCCTGGAGTCGATTTATTCGACTAAATCCCTTCAAGGTGGTGCTCCAGCATGGCCGCAGTCAAATGACTAAGACAAATAAAAGAATATACATACGCCACTAGAGTGACAAAGGGCACTAATCAGCACCAGTATTGCTAGAAGAGTCGAACAACTCAATAGCCACGGAAAGCCCTATCTTAATGAGCTGAGAAGGGAGACAAGCTCCCTACGGTCGTAGATAGAACTAGATCACTGATGCTTAACACACTTTAATGTTCATTAGTAGCTCTCAGCCTAGGATTAAACTCTTATTTATAACAATACTGGTGACGTATATCTTTCTGCTTTTAAGTAGTGAAATTGCGAATTGGCCACCCATATTATTTATAATTTTCACATTACCGTTTATGAAATCAGCATGTTTTCAACGGAGATCTTATAAGCTGACAAGGCGAGATGAGTTTAACCCTAGTCGCGCTGAGAGCGACTGATGAGCATCAAGATGCATTAAGCATCAGAATGCAAAATCATCAGTAATCTAGTGCTATTGTCTCCCTTGTCAGTTCATTAAGATTGTACTTTTTGTGGCTTTTGAGTTGTTTCGACTCGTATTTCTAGCAATACTCGTGCTGATTAGTGCCCTTTGTCACTTTAGTGACATATATATATATATATATATATATATATATATATACACAAACACACACACACACACACACATATTTAATTACACGCATGCGCATTTTTTCTTAGGTTGTCGGCCACACGGTTTGGTAGGGTCAGTTGGGCACTGTCTGTACCGAGAATGATAAAAATCAAACATCCAGTCGACATCATGGTGTTTGGAGTGATCACTAGTGATGACGACGTTATGCCTCCATTAATATTCCCACACAGCCTCAGACTCAACACTGAGGCCTGCATCAAGTGCCTGGAGGAGGTAGTGCTACCCTGGGTTAAGGAGGTGGTTGCTAGAAGACCGTATGCCCGCCAACAGGACTCTGCACCATGCCACACAAGCAGGAGAATCCAGTCATGGCTGTCAGACAATTTCTGCGACCACATCACCCCTAACATTTGGCCACCTAACTCCCCAGACTGCAACTCCCTTGATTATTATGTGTGGAGCGCAGTTGAATAAGAGACCAACAAAATTCCTTGTAGCACCAAACATGAACTGAAGGCAAAGGATTATGGCAGCATTCACCAACTTAAACAAGAAGATCATCCAGAAGAGTTGTAGGAGATTCCGAAGTCGTCTGGAGGCCGTGATTGAGGCTAACGGTGATTTTATTGAATAAATTTACTCTTTAGTATTTCAAGATATTTCTATGTAATCTTGGTAAATATATCTATTAAAATGAGATGTCCAGTGTTGTTTTCATTTTTGCGTAATTTAGACGACAGTTTATTCCCCGCTCCCTGTATGTATGTATGTATGTATGTATGTATGTATGTATATATATATATATATGTACCAGCACGCTGAGCAAGAACACAGAGGCTCACTCAACAACATAGAAATTAAGATCTTATCCACACATAGCACAGACGCAGCACTTAGACAAATTACAGATGCTACACACATAATAGAAGATAAACCCGAATTCTCTATCCTCCATTATATATAT
>NC_068988.1:75493679-75494839 GCF_001194135.2 Octopus bimaculoides
TTATGTTTTATTTATATTCTTGTAAAATTAATGTGGGATATAGAATATGGAATATATAATATAATATATAATATAAAAATGAATGATAAAATGAAATGAAGTATTGAATGTCTTATTGAATATATGAAATATTGAGAATTCAATATAGAGAATTAAATATATAAAGGCTAATACGTATTTTCATGCCTAATGGCATTCATCAAGACCTCATCTGACAGACTGTAACAGACTGTATATATATATATATATATATATATATACGCGTGTGTGTATACATGTGTATGTCAATGTGTGTGTGTGTGTGTGTATGAACGAACGTGCACGTCTAGCCATATATCTCCCTTTTAACTCTACCCTAAGAGCATGCGTATATTTGCATACTTTTTTCTATATTGTGATAGAACTTTCCATGTCTACCAACATAAACTTTCTCTTTCATAATGTTTGTATGTTCTGAAAACGTAACTTACCCGAATAAAGTGCACTTCATATTCAAGGCTCAGATAAAGCTATTGGAAGTTATCTTGGTACGCAACTAACAGTCCTTCACATCTTAAAGCAGAAACAGTTGCAAGCTAATGAAATTCATTACATAACATTTGGTATAATTTCTTTGTCTTCTAATACCCATATAACATTGTGTTCTGGACCATATGTAAATTGAGTTCTACACCCCGTTAACAGTCTCGCTATGTCTATGCGAAATATTAACATACCGCCTACTGGCAACTTTTTTACCCAATTTTATAGGTTGCTTATACAGTTAACCCGCGTTCGAAATTTTCCCTAACATATATATTGTGTGATATGAAGATTGTTTCCCAGCCACATAGTTCCAGGTTCAGTTCCACAGCGTAGCACCTTGGGCAAGTGTCTTATGCATATATTTATATATCATTTATATATATATATAAATAAATATATATATAAAAATATATGCATATATACATATATGTACATACCTACATATATATGTATATATACATGCATATATGGGTACAGGACATAAAAAAAACGTTAAACACAATGAGAAACGAAAACATAGAAAACGATTTTTTTTCTGAACAACGAAAAAAACAAATAGAGAAGCGAGGCATGCGACATAAAGAATATACTCCTTCTTCAGTTGTCCCTGTTTCATCTACTCCGCGTTTCGAAGG
>NC_068988.1:75494939-75495977 GCF_001194135.2 Octopus bimaculoides
CTGAAAGTGACCTGTTGTGGATGGTAGTAGTGATTGAATTCTTGAGACATATCTTTTGAATGTTTTGTTTATAAAATTTGCGTAGGTGTTATTCTAAACAGTAATAGTAGTAAAGTTAGGAAGGAGGTGGCGGAGAGAAAGAAGACGAAGAAGAAGAAGAAAGAGAAAGGAGAATAAGATCGAATGAAGGTAGTATGATAGTAGTAGGGTGTTAAATGGTCAAATGACCTAAAAGTGGCTCGTTATGGATTATAGCAGTGATTGGGACTGTTTTTTAATGAATTCTTGGGAATTTCTTAAGTGTATCATTTTTAATATTTGAGTGTGTATATGTGTTATTCTAAGGCCATGGTGGATATGTCGTTTGTTGTAGACGTGTTCAAAATGGGACTGCATTTTGTAATAGAGTGTCTTTACTAATTCGGCGGCTACAGGTTGTATCGTCCCTGAATTGGTAGAGGGGAAAAATTCTGAAGCTTGGATTTTTATTGTTGGCACAAATGTCGATGTGTCGGCTGGATACTATTTTTCTGTTTTGGAAAATTTTGATCTGGGATCTGTGCAATGCCATTCTTTTACATAGACTGTTTTTTGATTGGCCTATGTATTGCTCTTGACACCCAGAGCAGGTTAGTACGTATATCAGGTTCTCTGAAGTACATGTAAAGTTGCTTTTCACTGTAAAACGTTGTCCCTGTTTGAAAGAGAACTCTGATCCCTCAAGTAAATTGACGCATATCCCACAGTTGGGTCTTGCGCATTTTTTTTTACTGACGGCTTCTGTATTGTTCAGCGTATTCGGGCTTGTGTTAGGAGACTCTTTTACTCCTTTACTCTTTTACTTGTTTCAGTCATTTGACTGTGGCCATGCTGGAGCACCGCCTTTAGTCGAGAAAATCGACCCCAGGACTTATTCTTTGTAAGCCTAGTACTTATTCTATCGGTCTCTTTTGCCGAACCGCTAAGTTACGGGGACGTAAACACACCAGCATTGGTTCTCAAGTGATGTTGGGGACAAGCACAGACGCACAAACACAC
>NC_068988.1:75496468-75498193 GCF_001194135.2 Octopus bimaculoides
GTGTGTGTTTGGAGGATTAAGTTCATTCTGTGGTCCTTTTTTAGCAGGGAAATGTTTTGAAGGATGGTGTCGAAGGCTTCATTGTTAAGAGGGTTGTGTGTGGAGATGTATGGTAGGGATTTTGGTTGTAAATCCTCCTTTAATTTGGGATGTCTGAATTCCTGGATGTTGAGTTGAAGGGCACGTTGAAAGCATATGTCAATTAGTGAAGGTGGGTAGTTCCTGGTGATGAGTGTATCTTTTAGTGCATGTAGTCGTGTGTCTCTGGTGTTTGCAGTAGAAACTATAGTACATATCTTTTTTGCTAGGTTGAAGGGGATGTTCATTCTGGTGTGTCCGGCATGGCATGAGTTGAACGGTAGATTTTGCTTGGAGTCCGTGGGCTTATAGTATATATCTGTTCCTATTACGTTGTTAGATTTCTTAATGAGGATGCCGAGGAAGAGAAGTTGTTGATGACTATATTGCATCGTAAATTGAATATTTACGTCAAGTCCATTTATAAGTGCCTGAAATTCTTTAAGTCTCTTTATACTTTCATGCCAACGGATGAAACAGTCATGCAGATACCTCTTCCATTTGTTTTCTATGTAGAGGGAGAATGGGTTACCGTATTTTTCTAGAACCTTACGATAAAGACTGATTTCTAGATATCTCATAACTAGGTTAGCAAAGGAGGGGGCCATTCTCGTACCCATCGCAGTCTCCGATTTTTGTCGATAGAAGTTGTCCTTGAAGACGAAGTAGTTAATTTCTAGGATGAATTTTAGCCCTTCTATCACGAATTCTTTTTGATGCGATGTGGAAGTTCGTTGGTGTAATTCTCTTGCCAGAATTGAATTGCGTCTATTCCTAGGTTATGGGGGAAATTGGAATAGAAGTTGACTACATCGAAGGATACTAGTTGGGTGTTTTTGTTTATTGTTTCAGGAAGGTGATTGAGCATATCCAGGTTGTCCCTTATATAGCTTTTGACATGCTTGAGAAATGGTTTTAAGAGGGTATCTAAAAAGTTACTGAGGCGGTGGGTTTCGCATGAGGGACCTGCTATTATAGGTCTCAATTTGAGATCATTAGGAGTGGGGACTTGGATTATTATGTCTGCGGCTATTTTGCATGCGTTACTTATTTTCTCACTTTTGTGTATTTTGGGAATACCGTAGAATTGACTGGTTTTACTTTTGAAATTGGTTATATAGTCATATTCTTTGTCGGTGAGCCCGTCTCTGTATAAGTTTGACATGGATTTTAGGTCTCTCATTATTTTCTGTTGACTGTAGTGTTGGGCCTTTTCATAATACGTTGTGTCTTCCAATATGGATAGTACTAGAGTTATATAGAATACCGTGTCCATTAAGACAACTGCACTCCCTTTATCAGCCTCTTTGTTCGTTATTGTTTTGTCATCTTTTAATTTGTTCAGATCAGCCCATTCTTTTTTGCTGAAGTTTGGTTTGTGTTTTTGTTTGTGCATATGTTGATATGGGTAATTCGAGATGTGTTCACAGAAATGATCAAGAGTTTTGTTCTTACCTTTTGAGGTGGTGTAGTTACTTCTATTTCGGACCAATGATTCGTCCTCATTGTATTTGTCGTATAGCTCCTCAGCGAGTTGTAATTTTCTACAGAATTCCGCGATGTCTTTTTTCATTTCGTTGCAGTTGGAGAGTTGTGGGGTGGGTGTAAACTTGAGCCCTTTGGAGAGTATATTGATTTGGTCTCCTG
>NC_068988.1:75498203-75498909 GCF_001194135.2 Octopus bimaculoides
GATAGTACTAGAGTTATATAGAATACCGTGTCCATTAAGACAACTGCACTCCCTTTATCAGCCTCTTTGTTCGTTATTGTTTTGTCATCTTTTAATTTGTTCAGATCAGCCCATTCTTTTTTGCTGAAGTTTGGTTTGTGTTTTTGTTTGTGCATATGTTGATATGGGTAATTCGAGATGTGTTCACAGAAATGATCAAGAGTTTTGTTCTTACCTTTTGAGGTGGTGTAGTTACTTCTATTTCGGACCAATGATTCGTCCTCATTGTATTTGTCGTATAGCTCCTCAGCGAGTTGTAATTTTCTACAGAATTCCGCGATGTCTTTTTTCATTTCGTTGCAGTTGGAGAGTTGTGGGGTGGGTGTAAACTTGAGCCCTTTGGAGAGTATATTGATTTGGTCTCCTGTTATTTCTTTGTGAGTTAGATTGATAATTTTCATCACTTTTGGTTCCTCCTGTCTGTGTGTCTCTGTGTTTGCGTATTGGGTCTAAAACATGATTGCGGTGGTTGGGACGGTAGCTATTATGTAGTTGTCCCTTGTTGTTGTGGGGTGCCCTGTTGTGATTTATGGTATGGGTTCTTGGAACGGTATTGAAAAGTGTGTCCCGATATCCCATGTTCGGATGTGGTGTTCTCTTTCTTCTTCTTCTTCTTCTTCTTCTTCTTCTTCTTCTTCTTCTTCTTCTTCTTCTTCTTCTTCTTCTT
>NC_068988.1:75499220-75503684 GCF_001194135.2 Octopus bimaculoides
ACTGTAATGTTTTATATAAAATTATTTTAGCATTTTCTACCTTGACTTTTTTCCATATATATGTTTGAAGAAGAAGAAGAAGAAGAAGAAGAAGAAGAAGAAGAAGAAGAAGAAGAAGAAGAAGAAGAAGAAGAGGAAGAAGAAGAAGAAGAAGAAGAAGAAGATATATATATCGTGAAGTAGATTTGCCACCTAAATGTGGCTAACCCTTAAGGGTTCATGCTACTGTAGCTTGTAGCCCCAGGAAGACATCTCCTCCAACTGGCTATTGACACACTTTCTGTGCCCTATATGATGACGGGTCAATACCCAGAAACTCGGGTTCGTGTGTGTCACGTCAGGCTGGAGATGGGAAAGATGACTTCCCTTTGCAAATACTGATAGGGCACAGAAAGTGTGTCAATAGCCAGCTGGAGGAGATGCCTTCCTGGTGTTACAAGCTACAGTAACATCAACTCTTAAGGGTTAGCCACATTTAGGTGGTAAACATACTTCACGATATCGGGCAGCTACTGTTCTAACCTCGCTCAGAGATTTATTATTGCATTCCACACACGGTCACACACACGCGCATCGGCAACATTCGTCAATTTCTTGAAAATGGGGTCACAACCCCGAAATATTGAATACAAGTTCAGTCTGCATTAATTCGCATATTTGTTTTCTTGTGAGTTACCTTGCATTTACTTCGCATTGTTTTGGCCTTACCAACGATCCTTTATACACTATATATATATATATGTTTTCATAATATAAGTTATATATAAGTTATAAGTGAGAGAAATAGAATGGTAAAATTTATTTAAGCATAGAAATTTTTTAAATATTTTATATGTAAATTATTTACATGTTTGTATTAATATCAACAATTTTAAAAATTAATACAGATATTAAGCGAGCTCATCGTGTGAGAGAAAAAAATCCGTGTTACATAATAATCTCTTGAAGTAACGTTTTAAGAACGCAAAGCCAACATTCGAAAATAGAACCTTAAGAGTTACGGAAGATAATAGCTGATTGGAAGTGTTATCATATACATCTTTTTTCTTTGTATAAAAGATGGGTTACAACAAATGTTCTGTTTAATACCACAGATTTGCTTGTTAGTTGCTTGACCATAACCAGTTGAGCATCCCCGTTGGTGGCTGACGATATGTGCATCTGTAATCACGAGCAGAAGTAGTGGGGAGCATTATAGTCATATATTGAAACGAATTCTTTGGGGTTTGAATAATTCACCTCTGAAAACATTGGTGTTTCGTTCAACATCCTTAAACAACTTTAATTCAGAGACCTTTTGAGCGTGAAGAAAATTCTAGCTAGGCCTCACCTACAAGATCATGCGTTGTTTATCTTGATATGAGATCACTATGTTGCGCATATATGGCTGTGATGCATGTGCCTGGTGTACCTTTTCATACGGGTAGTCATGATGGGTATACTGGGCTTCGGATATTTTACCCCAGTGTCAGCTCTCTCAATAATTATATTAATAATAATAATAACATTAATAGAAAATGATAAGGCAGTTTTCAAACAAATCGAAGGGAATTTTAGTAATATAATTTTTAAAAAGTAACTAGTAGACATTATTGGTATAAGAAAAAGAAAGTTATATATTTATCATTAATAACCTAGAAAATAAAAGATCGTAGAAATAATGAAAAAATAGTAACAAACTATAACTAAATAAAAGTTTTTAGAGACAATGTTAACGATAAGGGCTGATACGAACAAGAGAAAAACTAACAATATTAGATTAAAAAATCAGTTTGAAGATATAAGTAAATATTTAAAGAAAAGAATCTTAAAACGTATGGAAGACAATAAGAATAAAATTAATAGAAATTATTAAGATGGTTTTCTGAGAAGAGAAAGGGAAATTAAGATATCAAAAAATAATTAATAAATAGTTTTGTATAAGAAAAGAAAAATAATACATTTATCGTTGATAATATAGGAAATAAAAGGTCGTAAAGAAAGAGAAAACTTGTAATAAAATGAAACTAAACAGAAATTCATAAAGACAGAGTTTACAAAACATAAGAATTGATATCTACAAGAAAAATATGAACAAGATTAAATTAAAGATTAAGGGTTCAAATATATAAGTAAATAGAATAGATTGTAATGAAGGATAAGGGTAATATAATGTAGTATATAGATGGGGAGAGATTAAAGTATATAAAGTAAATATATAGAAAAAAATTCTTAATATACATTCGTTGAAATAGTGTTTAAATTACATACTTATTTTTGTAATAGAGTTAGATATACTAAAATATGTTTTTATACATAAATATTCTATAAACAATGTTAGTATCTAAAGAAGTTCAAAATTTGAATTATCATTATATTCAAGGTGGTCAAATAGTTGAATATTATTACCAGGGTTTTAAATAATTATTATGAGTAAGAAGTAAAATAATAATAAAGATAAGCGCAATAGAAAATGCATATATAGAAAGAGGCTCTTACATAAATATATGTATGTATATATATATATATATATATGTGTGTGTGTGTGTGTGTGTGTGTGTGTGTATGTGTGTGTGCGTGCGTGTGTGTGTGTGTGTGTGTGTGTGTGTGTGTGTATAGAGAGAGAGGGGGAGAGTGAGAGCTATACATACATACATACATACAAACATGGACAACTATTCTTACCCTTACAACTGAGAACAGAATAATTGTTTCTAGTAGTATAGGCATTACAAAGGGGATATTCCAGGGAGATAGTCTTTCTGTACTTATTTTCATGTTGGCACTGAATCCATTATCGTTCCTACTCCAGAAAACAAATGGTTACATGCTAGAATCTTCAACTGCCAGAAATATCAATTGAACTCTTGATTTCTTTGCAGTCGACCTGAAGATTTATACTAAAAATGTTAACAATTTTCATCTGATATAGGCATGGAATTTGGCCAAAAGAAATGTTCATATCTGGTTATAGAACAAGGAAAGTCAGTCCCCCAAACCCAAAACCTGTGCATCTACGGTCTCTCTATCTCCCCCATTCAGCACAAAAAAATGTTACAAGTCCCTAGGCATAGACGAAAATGTATCATATGATGGCACTGTGAATAAAGATAGAGTGACTCAAAAATATAGCACCAGACTTAGGAGAATATGGCAGTCGGACCTCTCCTATTACAACAAAACAATATCCCACAATGCATTTTCAGTACCAGTGCTGATACCAACATTTGGGATACTTGATTGGTCTATAGAAGGAACCCACTCCATAGATATCAAAACCCGCAAAATCCTGACAACAACTGGGAACTTCTACAGAAACAGTGATGTTGACATGCTCTACCTAAGAAGAAATGAAGGTGGTAGAGGCCTGAGATCAATGCAGACGGCGTTGGAATGCCGTATGGTATAACTCAGGCAGCACCTGCTAAATAACAGCAGCAAAAATAAATATATTAATGCAGTGTTGAAAAGTGAAGTGAGCAACATTGTACGACACTCTCTTCATGATGATCTCCTTTACAGCCCCAAAACAGCTGGGCTCTCTTACCTCAGAAAATATCTAGATGGAAAGCACTCAACATCCAAAAAAAGAAAAGACCATGCACGGGTATGTTGCCCGAAAGCTTCAAGTAGAACTGTAGAATTGACACGAAGCGCAGCCTCTCTTGGACACAAGACCACTACATCACCTCATACTTTGAAAGATATGCGTTTGCAATCCAGGAACAAGAGATTGTCACAAAGTACCTGGTGAACAAGAGAGACAGTGACGCTCTTGTAGTCCCACGGTGCAACCGTATATGTAGGTTGTGTCGTGTTTCTGTGGAAAACATTACACAAGTGATTAGCAGCTGTCCTAAAATGTCGTCACGGTACTACCTTCCTATGCAGCACGATGTGGCTAAAGCAATTTACAATGCCATCCCCCCCCCCAAAAAAAGGACTGTCCTGAAATAAACTTAGAAAATCCCTGTTATGGAATACATTCATAAACACCAACTCAAGGAATACTGTTGGAATATTCCCATCAAAACTTCTGTCAAATGTAAGCATAACATGCCGGATATTGTTGTTTGGGACAGAGGGGCAAAGGTATGTACCATCATAGAGGTTAGCTACCCTGCAGATATAAATATATCTTTGAAAATCAAAGAAAAAGAGGCTTCGAAACTTCCAGTTTCTAGATCCAGACTATGAATTCATACTTATACCAATAATAATTGGAGCACTAGGTTTTGTTAGTAAATGCTTAAAGGAAAATCTGGATAAACTGAGATTTTCGGAAAGAGAAACTGGCCGGCTGATTCGTACATTACAAGTCCAATCTGTGAGTGGAACAGTAAAAATATGCAAGATTTTCTCAAGTTCCAAATGTGAATTTGTCTGTGTTAACTATATCTCAAAGATGGAGCCTTGTATCTTTGTTGGAAACCGGCTCACTCCTCGGTGGAAGCTTTATAATAATTAGAAAATAGAAGAGACTTA
>NC_068988.1:75504752-75510089 GCF_001194135.2 Octopus bimaculoides
GATGATGATGATGATGATTATTATTATTATTATTATTATTATTATTATTATTATTATTATTATTATTATTATTATTATTATTATTATTGCCTTTGCACAGCTTCTAATGCTGGAGATGTATTACAGTGTCGGCTGTTTTTCTCGACCACCTACCGGAGTATTCGAGCGGTTCCAAGCAGTGCTCTTTTCTGCAAGTGCTCCACCCTTCTTGCAGCCCCTATTTGTTCCACGTACTTCTAGAGAGTTTTGCTCTCTGTTCCCAGGGCTCCGACAATTATTGGTTCATCGACCACAACTTCTTAACTTTCCAAGCTAACCTGTCATATCTCTCGACATTTCTTTCTTCCTTATCGCATACCTTGTTGTCAGTTGGGCATGCTATATCTATGATCCAGCATAGTTTGTTTTCTCAATTAAGACTATGTCTGGCTTCCTATTCTCTATCTCATGCTCGCACTGAATCATAAAATCCCATAGGATCTTTGCATTTCTATTTTCGATGATGCCTTCAGGCTTGTGGCCGTACCAATTTTTTCCTCTGTCAAGTCCATACTTGTTGCAAAGTGTCCTATGGACAAGCCTGGCTATATTGTCGTGGCGTCTCTTATATTCCTTCTGGGCTAGTGGCGTACATTGGCTGGTAATATGCCATACGGTTTCACCGTTTTGTCCACAGATTCTGCACTTATCACTTTCTGATGTGTTGTCTATTCTGTATTTTATGTAGTTTCTTCTTAGTGCTTGCTCGTGGGCAGCACAGATTAAAGCCTCCGTTTCCGGTTTTAAATCACTTTTAGTCCTCCACAACCATCTTTTTTTCTCTGTCAGTCTTATCTTCAACATCTCTATGAAATTAATCATGCAGTTTTTTCTTTACCCACCTATTTTCAGTTTCATTCGTTTTCAATTTCTTGTATAGTGCTTTATCTTTGCAATCTTTCATTCTACACAAGCCTGACCTTCTTACTTCTAATAATAGCGGTTCTGTGGCATTTTTTACATACCATGCTATTTTGTTTTCTTCTGCTATGTTCGCATCCAATAAGTCCCCTTCCCCTCTTTTTCTTGGTACATACAGTCTGTGGCAATTTTTGGGTGGAGTAACCCATATCTATTCAAAAATTTCCTTGTCTTTCTGTCTAAGCAGTTTAGTTCGCCTACTGTCCATGGGATTACCCCTGCTTCATATATAAGGAGTGAAACCGTCCAGGCGTTGATAGCTTCGATCTTATTCCGTCCGTTTAATTTCGACTTAAGGATCAGTCTCAGTCTGCGAAAGTACGCCATCTTATTATTTTTATTCCATTTCTTTCTCCAATTTATCCATTTCCCAAATCCCCAAGTACTTATAGCCTGTCTCTTCTATCTGCTTCATAACCTCCCCCGACGGTATCGTTAGCCCATCCATACATTTGATTTTGCCTCTCTTCAAGACTAACACACCACACTTTCTCAGTCCGAACTCCATTCTGATATCAGCACTGGAGGTATTCACCGTATCAACGAGGGAACTGACTTGGGTTTCATCTTTACCATAAAGTTTGAAGTCATCCATGAATAGCAAATGGTTGACTTTTTGTTGGCGGCTTTTGAATGCATACTCAGCTTTTGCTTTCCTCAGAATCAGTGTCAGTGGTATCAAGCACTGTACAAAGATCAGTGGGGACAGGCAGTCCCCTTGGAAGATACCCCTCTTAATTTCTGCTGACCCAAACTTCTTCCGTATGCTGTCAGGTTCGTCCTCCAATTCGCCATACTTTTTCCAAGCAATCGCTCAACATTCAATGCAATACCAAATAGGTTCATACACTCCATAAGTCAAGAATGTGGGATCATATCGTACGCCTTACGATAGTCGATCCATGACATGGCTAAGTTACTTTTCCTCCTCTTGCAGTCTCTAAGTACAGTTTTGTCTATCAGGGGTTGATCCTTGGTACCTATGCACTTATGCTTACAATCCCTCTGATCATGTGGCAGGACTCCATTTTTTCCCAGACGTTCGCACATTGACTCTGCGAGTCTTCCAGTCAATAACTTCCACATAAGTGGCAAACAGGATATCGGCCTGTAATTGTCTACCGTATTGCCTTTTTCTATGTTTCTCAGTCACAGCGCTGTCCAACCCAATATCAACCACTCTAGTGTTACTTAGTCGGCATTTAACAAGGTGTTGAGTTCTGCAGCTATTCGTGCATGACATTCACTAAATCTTTTGATTTAGTAGCCTTGAACTCCATCTGGTCCCAGGGCCTTCCAGTTGCTCATTTGTTTGCTGATTTCCTTCACTTCCCTACCTGAAATGACTAGTTCTGCCTGTTTTGGACAAACTACTGTTTGTTTCAGTTCTTGCAACCATTCAGCATCCTTCTTGTGCTCCTTGTCTTTGCTCCAGATGTCACTCTAAAACTTTTGACTTTCAATGTTATCTGGTATCAACTTTTCATCTGTACACTCTCCATTTATTTTTTTTATAGAATCTCTTCTAATCTACTCTGAATAACCTATTCTGGTGGTAACCCTTCATTCTTTGGTTGCATCTTACCATCTTTGCTTTCTTTGCAACGAGGCGCTGTTTCAATTCTTCCATTACTACTTTCAGGCCCTTTCTTTTATTATTATACTTCCTTTTCAGCGCCCTGTACTTTTGTTCGCTTTTAAGCTCCTCTTTCTCTTTTCGGTCTAAGACAGAGATTTCCTTCGAGAGTATGGCTAACCCTTCCTGGATTCTTCTTTTCCATCATAGATCTTTTCTTTTGTCACTCCCATTATGTTTCTTTTTCTTGACATCAACACCCACGTTTTCTGCTACAACAATACTTGTAGCCTTGATCAAATTATTTGTTTCTGTGATGTTGTTTGTTCTGATGTATTTCAGAATTTTATTGACATTTTTCGTTTCTTGATTCAATTTCCATCGATCAACCTTTTTAAAGTTGCAAATAATGTCGCTATCGTTCTCCTGTAGTCTTGCCTTTATTCTGTCGCAGGTTATTATCATTATCATCATTATTATTATCATTATTATTATTGTTGTTGTTGTTTTTATCTTCTTTCAATTTTGTTTTCATTTCTTGCTAAGTGTCTTCCTGACATCCAGAGCGAAGAAACTCACATTGGTAGGCCATTAAAATAAACACATCAGAATGTTCATTTACATTTGGGTCTACTCCATTATTCATCACATTGGCTTGCTAGTTCCGGGTCAATAAGCTCTGATCTTGAGCAGCTAAGATAAATCCCTTACTCTCTGCATTTAGCTCTGAGCTCCGTAGCCACTGATAAGTGTGCTTCTGGTCTACATCAACTTGTTTGCTACGGGCCATATATTTGCCATGCAGAAGTTTTTGTTCCCACCTATTAGCTAAATGTTCAAACACTTTTGGCTTTGCCATTGATTTTGCCTTCTTTGCAACAACAGTAGCTGCACTTCCACCATGCTGTTCAATCTGGAATTTATGCATGATCTCACTAGCAATTTTTTTTGCTCTCCTTCATAACAGAATGAAGCTTCTTATGTCTCTCGTGGTTTTCAACGAGTTTCAGTATCCAGTTGTTAGATGTTTCAAGATATTTGGCCAGTCCATTAGTGGTGGTTTTTTCTAAGAGATTCCAAATTGTATCAAGCTTCGACCTCCTTAAGCTCTAGAAAGGTAAAGACGATCTGAGTCTTTACCTTTCTAGAGCTTAAGGAGGTCTCGTAAGTTTTTGACTTTATTTACGTCGGTCTCGTAAGTTTTTGACTTTATTTTGTAGCTAGAGTTTGTTTTCTATTAATTCTTTTTTTTTTTTTTTTTTTTTTTTTTTGGTACATTGTGTGTCCGCTCTTGAGCAGACCAGAGAGGTCTAATCAAAAACAATTTTTATCTGCCCTAAGAGGTGAATTTTCGGAAAGAAAAATTTCTTTTCGAAAAATTTCCTATAAAATTAAGTATAGTGGAGCTTTCTTTGCCAAACCAGCAAGAGAGGGTGGTCGCAGGTGTGAATCAGTGTCTTCCTGCGCCTGCCAGTCAAGCTGCCCTGTCTACGCAAAAAAAACAACATAGAAGGTGGTCGCAACAACGACAACAATACTAGCAGACAATATAAAAACGATTTTCCTTTGCTCCCTAGACCACCATCACCACCACAGCAGGGGAAGGAAGAGACAGAGAAAAACTGTGAAAACGGTACCGCCTCCGCCGCCACCATCACCAGCGGCAGCAGCAGTTCAGTAGCGACCGACGAAAAAATAATAAAAGAAAAAAAACGGAAGTTTTAAACCAAAGAGTACAAGGTTTGCAGTAGCAACACGAGAAACATACGAAAGAATTTTTCTTCAGAAAGATGAACAGTTGAGCAATATGCCGGTGAAAAACCTTGAACATCTCCTTGGAATCGAGTAGCTAGCGGTTGTCCCGACCCGCCAAAGACCGGATTGTGGTTTTAAGACCACGTTTTGCCTCTGCCACCCGGGTCCACCGAATGGTTTCCATTTCCTCGTGTCTTAGCGAAAACACCTTAGCTCTGACCACACAACCTTTGTGCTTTGCGTTGAAATGATGGTCTAGGGCCATTTTCGCCACCTGCACGTCGGTCGCGATCCCTTTCTTCTGTGCTTCTTCTAATTTACTAACTAATTCCTTTTCTACTTTATCTTTCTCTAAGGCTCCGTACTTGCTAAACTTAATCGACTCTGCTCTTTTTGCTCATTTCAAGGCGAGCCATCATCTATTATTAATTATTGCCCCCGTCATTGATCTCTTAACTAGCTCTCTAAGTTAGTCCCTGTAAGCCTGGCGTGCCGGGAACGATGCGTTTAGCTTCCAGTAACCG
Source organism: Octopus bimaculoides (assembly GCF_001194135.2). Lineage (NCBI taxonomy): Eukaryota > Metazoa > Mollusca > Cephalopoda > Octopoda > Octopodidae > Octopus > Octopus bimaculoides. Next base: position 75,509,568 of record NC_068988.1, read on the forward strand.
GGTCCCTGTCTATGTAACTTATCTAGATCGATCGTACATACCACGAATTTGTGGTCTGTATATCCGACGCGCTTTCCTCAACTCGTCTCCTTAACGGAGCTAGAATCCTGGGTCAAGCTGAGACCGAGAGAGGGCGAGTGGCACCTTGAGTGGCTCCTTGAGTGTTGGCCAATGCGGTCGGGGGAAATTCTACCTTGGCGTTCTATAGGGGGTTAGTGGAGGATAGGTGCGACGACGTCCTTGGGGAAGCTCTGGGCTTCAATGAGGACCAACTAGCCAATCTTTTTCGGAAGACTTTCGGGCCGGACCTAAGGATAACTTTCAGAAATCCCTGGGCTGGCAATGCTACCGGGGAGCGTTGCTGGTTCGGGATAAACTCCACAGGCATGGGTGCCGTCAGTCGGAGCAGCCCAAGATGTGTTCAAAGTGATGAAACCGTTCTGCACGCACTCGTCCAGTGTCCAACAATTTCTGATGTATGGGTTTATGTCGAGCACTTGCTGTCGCGTATCGCACGGATCC
>NC_068988.1:75510450-75513878 GCF_001194135.2 Octopus bimaculoides
GAGCATGTGCTTCTGAGTGGAGTAAAAGAGAGAGGAAGCACTTGCCTAAGTGGTCAGGGAAATCGTGATTTTCTGTGGGGTTTGCACGCTTTTCCCTTGGAAGTTACACCCGCCACTTATTGGGAAATTGTAAATGTTTAACTTCATTATTCATTTTTGTTATTGTTTTATATGTTTACACGGTAAACCCCTCCGTTTGTACCTTTGTATTTGCGTGTTCTATGTAGGCCCACGTGGCCAATAAAAACAACATTATGATTATTATTATTATCATCATCATCATCATCATCATCATCAGCAGCAGCAGCAGCAGCAGCAGCAGCAGCAGCAGTAGTAGTAGTAGTAGGCGCAGGAATCATTAACACGCTGGACGTAATGCTTAGCGGTATCGCGCCCATCGCTATGCTCTGAGTTCAAATTCCACCGAGGTCAACTTTGCCTTTCCTCCTTTCGGGGTCGATAAATTAAGTACCAATGAAACACTGAGGTCACTGTAATCGACTTAATCCCTTCCCCTAAATTTGAGGCCTTGTTCTTCCAGTAGAAAGGATTATTATTGAGTGAGAGAGCAGTGCATGCTATCAAAGTGACACTGAGGAACAAATATACGAAGCCCATTATACCCATCATGATTACCCGTCTAATTAGGGTACACTAAGCACGTGCATCACAGCCATATGTGCGTGACATGGTGGTCTCATATCAATATAAACAGTCATTGACTTTGCAGGTGGACCCAGTTAGAATTTTCTAACCCATCCCATCATTTAAGATTAGAATTTTCTAACCCATCCCATCATTTAAGATTAGAAGCGATGAGAGCCACTGACTGGTACTGCATCAGGGCATATTCTTCTTCTTCTTCTTCTTCTTCTTCTTCTTCTTCTTCTCCTCCTCCTCCTCCTCTTCTTCTTCTTCTTCTTCTTCTTCTTCTTCTTCTTCTTATTATTATTATTATTATTATTATTATTATTATTGTTATTCAGTAGTCTTATTTTTATCATGTGCTTTCACTGCACTACCGAGCGCAGCTCTGTGTACCTTGGATATGTGCTGTGGTTTGTTGTGATGCTCTTATTATCACTGTATTGAAAGTGATTTACGCAGGATGTGTGCGGTGCCTAGTAATGCTATTTTCTGTATGTTATTTATACTTGTTAGTCCTGGTGTTTTAGTTATGTATTTGTCAGAATATTTTTTATCATGCCTAAAGTTCCTATTGTGATAGGAATTGTTTCTGTTTTTAGACTCCTCATTCGAATTTTCTTCTATTTCCAGATCTTTGTTTCTGCTTTTAGACTTCACATTCGAGTTACCTCTATTTCCAGCTCTTTTATTATTATTATTATTATTATTATTATTATTATTATTATTATTATTATTATTATTATCATTTAGCACAAATCCTAAAAGAGTAATATCTGGCAGCTGAGGAAACTGCCAGAGGCATTAAGTTGAATAACGTGAGATAGGGAAAAATATTTTTGTTGGGTGCATCGATTTCAATATTTTTGTTGTCGCATCGATTTCAATCTCTTTTTATCTGTCTTCGACAAAGAGCAAGAGTCCAAAACGTTAAAGATTTCACTCCTCATGATAATCAAGCTGTTTGAACTCATCAATGAACAAAGAGACATGTGTGGTATCGGACATTGTGATCTTCATTCTACTGCTAAGAATATTGACAGTGCAAATGAAAAGAAATAGCGTCTGTTTGGAATTAAAATCGCATTGTTGTCCTAATTTAACAATAACTTTAACTCCAAATTTCTATAGCAAATATTAGGTTCAGGAAAAGATTTCCTATATTTTAAGGAAAACAGAATATGTGTTATTGTGGTGTTCATAATTTACAGATAAAAGACACCGGCGGTGGAAAGGGACTCAAAACGGTTTCCATATAAGATTGCGATTGTAGGTTATTGGAAGTTAGGCTGGAGTTCCGTGGGGATCCCTTCATTTTCCGTAGAAAACAGAATGAAAATACTTTTAGTTTCAGACCAGACGTTTTTTGAAACATTATTGTATCTTATCTCATTGAAATATTATTGTATCTCATCTGTCCCAACACCTCTCAGTTTTGTACTGTTGTTCGGTCGGGGTCAATACTACCATCAATATATGTCATCCAATCCCACCAAGCAACACCTCTCTCACTGCTACCCTGTACTCTCCCACACCAGAACCCTTTGCTCTAACTGGAAGTTTACTGAATACGTTTTACATTTTTCGAATCCGTATTTGTTGAAGACTTAACAACAAATCTGTCATTTATATAAAATCTCTCCTTATTCCTGCCACACCTTCAACACACTGAGAAATCGAATTCCATTTAATATTATTATTATTATTATTATTATTATTATTATTATTATTATTATTATCATTATTTTAATGTTGCGTGTTTGTTTTATACTTCTACCTATCTCTCTTCACTTCCATACCTTCTTCTCTTCCCAGACACTGATTTGGCAGAGATGTGAACAAGTGTCGTCACTATAGAATCATTATCAATAGCAGGATTTAGGAAGGCTTACTGTTTTCTGATTTTTCTTAGAAATGTTACAAAGAGGTAAAAAACATAAACTTAATAAAATAAAGGGAAGAAAGATGGGTGGGGAGGTTAAAATAATTTTTAAAAACAATAAAAAAGAAAAAAGAATGAGGGAGTAAAATACATACGTACACACATACGTACACACATACGTATGTACATACATACATACATACATACATACATACATACGTAAGTGAGCGAGAAATAAGTGAGAGATATAAAGAGATGAGAGAAAGAAAGAGAAAGAAGGAAGGAAATGAATGTAAAGTTACACTCTAAAAAGATATCTTCTCTTTGTCATTCACTCTCTGTCTGTCTCTTTCTTCTCTTCCTCGCCTCTCTCTATGTTTTTTTTTTTTTTAATTAAACAACGCCAAATCCATGTTTTCTCTATATCCTCTCTATTCTAACTTCAACAGACGAAATTCTGTCAGTGGCGAAAACAGAAAGCTTTCCCCACCTCCTTCCCCCCAAATCAAAACCACACTGATTTTAAGAGATGCTCTGACCACCTCTACCCCAGCCAACCCTAAACTTAACCCTATAATCCAATTTGTTTATTCAATACTTTCTTTAGACTCCTTTCTTCGCTATTTTGTTTTAAGCTTTTCTTTAGTTTTGTTTTTCTCTCTCAAAAATAGAACAAGGACATTTGTAAAGGTGATGGCCGGCAGAGAGCAGTTGCAATAGTTTAATTCTGTCTAGAGTGAAAACATACTGAGCATTAAACAGTGGAAATAAATGTTTCATTCTTGACTTTTGTCAGAAAAAGAACAGTTGTGTAGAAGCTATATCTACTCTCTTTCTTTCTCTCTCTCTCTATCTCTCTCTCTCTCTCTCTCTCTCTCTCTCTCTCTCTCTCTCTCTCTCT
>NC_068988.1:75514495-75515203 GCF_001194135.2 Octopus bimaculoides
TATATATATATATATATATATATATATATATATATATATATATATATATATATATATGTATATATACGAGTATGAATTCAGAGTATAATTGAAATAGAAATGATAGAGGATTAAAGTTCAAAATGTATCTACTTACCCACATTTTCTTCAGGAAATGAATCACCAAACAAGAGTGAAAAATAGGTTCTCTGTAGAATAAAGCAAATGAATTAACAGAAATGTTTATGTTAGGGGATTTCTGAACATGTTTAAATCAGGCTTTAGTTTACATTTATTCTCCTCCTCCGCCTCCTCGTTACTACTACTACTACTACTACTACTACTACTACTACTACTACTACTACTACTACTACTACTAGTACTGCCACTGCTGCTACTACTGCTGTGGTTGTTGTTATTATTATTATTATTATTATTATTATTATTATTATTATTATTATTATTATTATTTTAATCTGCGACCAAGGATAAGTGGCAATTAAGTGATGTTTGGATGTAATTGAAGGCTTAGGGAGAGAAACTGGGAGGACAGTATAAAAATACATTCATATAAAAACACAAAATTTATATTTAGCAATGTATAAAAGATGATGAAAAATATTAAAAAATGATGATTGAATTGATAATTAAACGTTAAATTGAATTGAATTTTATTTCATATGCAACTAACAATACATGAACAGTATAATACAAAACAAGTTGATAGGG
>NC_068988.1:75517101-75521636 GCF_001194135.2 Octopus bimaculoides
GCATGATTCACCTGTTTCACCTTCACTTGAACAGTTTTGCTCCTCCTATTGGTTGGAATTTAGCCAATAGCATGTGCTCCTTTGACTCACGGCCCCATTACTTCAACGTTTTTATACGAACGCTTCATTTACGCTTCAGACCTCTGTGCTGCGTTCTACCTCAGTACTCCCTGTCCTACGTTTCAGTTTGCTTTTTGTACACAGATTATTCTACTGTTGAATTTTTGCTTATCATTATTGTTACCCCGTTTCTCTTAGCCTTAGTGACGTTGTACTACTTATTACCACTTGCTGTTTGTTTTCGTTTGTGTTGCTTTTCGTTATTGCTACCCCTGTCCTCCATATATCCTTAGTGTCTCCTTAAGTTACTCTGTGCTACCTATAAAATTTATCAAAAATCTCCGCACCGACATCCTGCTTAGAGCTTCCCCTTTAGCTTGGTTTTTCGCCAGTTACTACAACTATTACGCCCTCTTGCCATATAGGTGTCCTTACTTTTGCACGTCTACTTTGCTTTAATCCTCCATCCATAATCCCTATACGTTACCTTTAGCTGCTCAGTGTTGACTGTTTTTTTATTTTTTTATTTTATTTATTATTTTTTTTATTGTAAATCTTCGCTTTGCTCCCATCAACTGCTTTTTTACGAAATTAAACAAGTTTCTAGATTATGCCTGGTCGAAGAAGGTCAACCATTGGTTGAGCGATTTCCCAAGCTAAGCGTAAGGGATCAGCCCGAGCTTCTGAAACGCAAGGGCAGCGTTCCTCCCGCCGTACGCGGATCGCTGCAACGACAGCATATTTGCGATCAACACAAAGTGAAGAGCAACATTCGAACCGTCGACTGTTGGATACTGCGGTTGTCACCCGTTCACGCTCATTGCAGTATGCCGAGCAGCGTACTGTTCGTCGCCTACGCAACGCTACTTTAACGGCCCGTTCACGCTCATCGCAGAACGAGGAACAGCGTACTGTTAGTCGCCTGCGCAACTCTGCTTTTCGGAGAATGAAGAACAGCGGACTGCCCGCCGCATGCGCGACGCTGTTTCGACGGCAAGTTCACGCTTCTCACAAAATGAAGATCAACGCCAAAGTATGCTCACCTGTAACCTTCATAGAGCAGCTGACAGGCTAGGACTTCAACTGCCCTCAAATAAGTTTTGGTCATTAAAAACTTTCACTTGCGATCCCAGTTGCGATTACAGTAGCAGATCGGACATTACAATTGGCACAATGAGTAGGATCTGCGATTTTTTTCTGGCCAAAAAGTGGCCCGGGGAAACCCCAGGCATGTACTGCTCAAATGGTAAGATTAAAATATCTCCATTAGAAGATCCTCCCGGTCTTTTGACTGACCTTTTAACTGGGGCTTCGCCTTTGTCTACCGAATTTCATAAGCGCGTTCGCGCCTACAACTGCGCCTTCCACATGACTTTGATCGGGGTTAACATCATTAAAGAAGGACAATTCCTGCTATCCTTTAAAGTTCAGGGGCAAATATATCATAGGCTTGGTTCTCTTCAGCCAATCGATATTGCCTCGCCTCAGTTTCTACAACTTTACTTCGTTGGCGACTACGCAGACCAGGCTGCCAGACGGCAGTCCTTACCTAGTACCAACCTAGCATTAATACGTCAGCTCCATGAGTTGATTCACGAAATAAACAGCTATGTTCGCAGTTTTAAGTATGACTTAGAAATAGCTGACTCTCCAGAGTTCACGTTAGTTATCAATGCGGACCAGAGGCTTTCTAGGCAACACGCTCCTCGCTATAACGAGCACTCATGTAATGAGGTTGCGGTGCTTATTCGAGGTGAACAACACCAAGATAGGGACATAGTCTTGCACCGCCAAGACGATGCGCTCCAACGAATTTGCGAAACCCATAGGTCCTACGACGCACTTCAGTATCCCCTATTTCATACTCATGGAGACGACAGTTTTCACTTAAACATTCCCCAACAAAGCCTATCAGAGGCAGGTTCTGTTGGCAGTAAATTAGTTACGTGTATGGCTTACTATACTTATCGGTACATGGTTAGAGACAGCAGTTTGAATCACCTACACCTTTCTCGCGACCTTTTTCAACAACATGCCGTAGACAATGCTGTTAAAATTGAGTCTCAGCGCTTACAATACATACGGTTCAATCAGGCTAAGCTACGGGCTGAAAAGTACATCCATCTCAGAGATAGAATCAATAACGATGTTGCTCCTGGAAGGATAGGCCAATTATGCATACTACCGTCTTCCTTTACTGGTAGTCCTCGATATATGCACGAACGTACACAAGCCGCCATGATTTACGTTCGGTACTACGGTGGGCCCGACCTTTTCATTACCTTCACTTGTAATGCTAGGTGAAATGAAATACAAGTGAGTTCTTTGCCCGGTCAACAAGCCCATGATAGGCCTGATGTCATTGCGAGATTTTTTAGACTTAAACTACTTAAATTCACCAATGGCCAAATATTTGGCCATGTTAAAAGCTTCATGTTCACTGTTTAGTGCCTCACGTACATACACTTCTGTGGTTAAGTCAATAAAATAAATGCAAATGACATAGTTAGGCTAATTTCCGCTGAAATACCTGATCCGGACGTTGATAGTGAGCTCCATAGCATAGTGAAGTCTAATATGGTCCATGGCCCTTGTGGGCCTTCCTACACAAGGAAAGATTGCTTGATAAATGGTGTATGTTCTAAGAATTATCCCCAAAATTTGTGTCCCAGACTCAAACTGCTCAAGACGGGTACCCACAGTATACGCGTAGGAAGCCATGCGACAGAGGCTTAACCTTAACCATAGGGAAATTCTAAGTTGACAATACCTTACTGTCCACTTCTTTCAAAGACGTTTAAAGTGCATATCAACGTTGGATCTTGCAATTCCATCAAGTCAATCAAATATGTCTGCAAATACGTTAATAAAGGGTCTGATGCCGCCATGTTTGGCCTCCAAGGCATCAACCAACACGATGAAGTAACGCAAAAGCAGGCTGCACGGTACATAAGCAGCAATGAAGCGTTTTGACGTATTTTTGTTTTCCAATACACAAAAGGTATCCTGCCGTTGCCCAGCTTGCTGTTCATCTGGAAAATGAGCAAAGATTCTGGAATCAAACGGGTATGATGGGTCGATTAGTAAGCAACTTCGCTTTTCCTTATCAAAAATTGTTATGTCCGGTCTATTATTTTCTAACTTTTTGTCCGTTTGAATAGGAAAGTTCCACAAAATGTTACATTTCTCCGACTATTATGCTCTTTCGATTATTATTATTATTATCATTGCCTTTGCACAGCTTCTAACGCTGGAGATGTACTACGGAGTCAGCTGTTCACTACCAGTGAATTAAGGTAACACCTCTTTTTCCGAGCACCTTCCGGAGTATTCGAGCGGTTCCAAGCAGTGCTGTTTTCTGCAGCCCCTATTTGTTCTACATACTTCTAGAGAGTTTTGCTCTCTGTTCCCAGGGCTCCGACAATTATTGGTATTGCTAATAGCTTTTTCATCGACCACAACTGCTTAACTTCTCAAGCTAACCTGTCATAAATCACGAGTTTTCTTTCTTCCTTATCACATACCTTGTTGTCAGTTGGGCATGCTATATCTATGATCCAGCATAGTTTGTTTTTTTCTCAATTAACACTGTCTGGCTTCCTATTCTCTATCTCATGCTCGCACTGAATCATAAAATCCCATAGGATCTTTGCATTTTTATTTTCGATGATACCTTCAGGCTTGTGACCGTACGAATGTTTTGCTCTGTCAAGTCCATACTTGTTGCAAAGTGTCCTATGGACAAGCCTGACTATATTATTGTGGCGTCTCTTATATTCCTTCTGGGCTAGTGGCGTACATTGGCTGGTAATATGCCATACGGTTTCACCGTTTTGTCCACAGATTCTGCACTTATCACTTTCTGATGTGTTGTCTATTCTGTATTATATGTAGTTTGCTCTTAGTGCTTGCTCGTGGGCAGCACAGATTAAAGCCTCCGTTTCCGGTTTTAAATCACTTTTAGTCATCCACAGCCATCTTTTTTCTCTGTCAGTCTTATCTTCAACATCTCTATGAAATTGACCTTGCATTCTTTTCTTTACCCACCTATTTTCAGTTTCATTCGTTTTCAATTTCTTGTATAGTGCGTTATCTTTGCAAATTTTCATTCTACACAAACCTGACATTCTTACTTCTAATAATAGCGGTTATGTGGTATTTTTTACATGCCATGCTATTTTGTTTTCTTCTGCTCTAATGCTGTGTTCGCATCCAATAAGTCCTCTTCCCCATCTTTTTCTTCGTACATATAGTCTGTCTGTGTCACTTTTAAGGTGGAGTGACCCATATCTAGTCAGAAACTTCCTTGTCTTTCTGTCTAAGCTGTTTAGTTCGTCTACTGTCCATGTATTACCCCTGCTCCATATCTAAGGAGTGAAACTGCCCAGATGTTGATAGCTTCAATCTTATTCCATCCATTTAATATCGACTTAAGAATCAGTCTCAGTCTGCGCAAGTACTTCACCTTAAATTTT
>NC_068988.1:75521646-75521834 GCF_001194135.2 Octopus bimaculoides
GTTTTCTTCTGCTCTAATGCTGTGTTCGCATCCAATAAGTCCTCTTCCCCATCTTTTTCTTCGTACATATAGTCTGTCTGTGTCACTTTTAAGGTGGAGTGACCCATATCTAGTCAGAAACTTCCTTGTCTTTCTGTCTAAGCTGTTTAGTTCGTCTACTGTCCATGTATTACCCCTGCTCCATATCT
>NC_068988.1:75524150-75524968 GCF_001194135.2 Octopus bimaculoides
CCCACATACCCCACCCTACCCACAGACCCCTACCTCTACCCCACGCTCAGCCTAACCCACACTCCACCCATGCCTTCCCCACCTCCCAACACCCTCACATCACACCACACCAATACCCTCGCATCACACACTACAACTGTGAAAAATGACCGTTAAACAAAGGGAAATTACTGTTTGGTTGATCGTTATTAAGACAAAAGAGCTATAGACCCCTAAGTAAGGGGAGGGGTAAAAGTAAGTGTGTAAAAAAGCCTATAGTGTTAGCGTAAGCGTACCAATTCGTAAATGTATATACTAAACCACCCTCGCTTGAAATACACACATGCTCACCCATATACTCGTCAAAAACTATACATATATGTACATATACAAATATATACCCACATTCACGAGTATACCCGCATACACACCCCTACACACACGCACTCAATAACCTCACACCCATACACACACACGCAAAAAAATTAGAGGGCTAATGCAAAATACAGAAGAAAATGCGAGAAAGCTATAAGGTTAAAACGCGTCTTATATGCGCATATTTTCACATGCACGCACATACATCTATATATGCACATACCCACACACATGCACACATTCACAAGCGCGCAAATAAGGTTCCATGTACGTGTCTATAGACGCACAGAAAAAAAGCAGGGTGGAGAGGAGAAAACAGGAAAAAAATATGTGAGAAAAATACAAAACATTAACTCTATAATTATGTAAAAAATATAGAAAATATAAAAAATATATAAGAAAATGTCACATATTTTTACAGATATATATATATATATATATATATATATATATATATATATATA
>NC_068988.1:75526544-75532731 GCF_001194135.2 Octopus bimaculoides
AACCGCTTGCACTGATTGTCCCTGCATCTTGTTGACTGTCATGGGAAAGCAGAGTTTGATGGGAAATTGCATCTGTTTAAACTTGTAGGTCATACCGGAGTGGGTAAGAGACATGGGAGTTATAAGTATGTCTTAGCCAGCGGCCGGTTCATTCAAGATTGTTGCTTACAGAACTCGGGAGCACAATTTTTTGATAATCATCCGCGTACCATTGCACATTATTGGAGCATCTAAATTCCTTAGTAGCATGATTGGCGCGCCAATTTTCAGATGCAGTTCGTGAACTGGTAGTTCTGCAGGTCTCCCCTTTTGTCAGATTTGTCATGGGCTGGCCGATCTATCTCAGATACATGGGAAGCTGGATTAAACTGTTCATCAACACAGGGGAACCGAAATAAATTTTTTCAATGTCCAAGGGAAGCCAAATCGCGAAAAAGGTTGAGAAATGCTGATCTATAACGATGGTTTTTATTCAGGCACATCGTAAAAGTAATTATAATGAATTGCTTAATATAAAGAAAAGTATGTTTTTTCAGGCAAATACAGTTAGAAAAAATATTTACCATTTCAAGTCATCACTAAAGACAAAGATCATCAATTTTTGAATGAAGTAATAATTTTATTCTTTTATTCTAAGTTGTAAATTTTGCCCGAGAAATAAAGCAAATAATCACCAAATGCATTGTTAAAAATCTGCAACTCGATAGCAAATATCTCCAAATTGATTAGAAATGTATAAATTTAATAACAATGTTTTTGAGATTTCAGTTCGAATGACATGAGTGTTTTTGTTTAACTTTTGACACGTAATACTTAAATAGTGGAGGAGATATGATGTTGCTGTGGGCTGGAAGTATGCAAGAAGTTCAAATTTTTTTTGACTAAAACACAACCGGGACCCTAAGTAAGGCATGTGTAAAATTTGAATGAAATTGGTTGTGTAGTTCTGGAGGTTTAGGGATTCACACAGATACACATACACACAGACACACATACACACAGACACACAGACATACATTCTCGATTTTATATATATATATGTGTGTGTGTGTGGGGGTGTGTTGTTGGCTTACGACGTCGAGGGTTCCAGTTGATCCGATCAACGGAACAGCCTGCTCGTGAAATTAACGTGCAAGTGGCTGAGCACTCCACACACACGTGTACCCTTAACGTAGTTCTCGGGGATATTCAGCGTGACACAGTGTGACAAGGCTGAACCTTTGAATTACAGGCACAACAGAAACAGGAAGTAAGAGTGAGAGAAAGTTGTGGTGAAAGAGTACAACCGGGTTTGCCACCATCCCCTGCCGGAGCCTCGTAGAGCTTTAGGTGTTTTTGCTCAATAAACACTCACAACGCCCGGTCTGAGAATCGAAACCGCGATCCTATGACTACTGGGCCATTGCACCTCCACATATATATGCACATTGCTGTCTCTTCTCGGTCTCTCGCATACACATCAATAAAAATTATGAATACGAAAGAAACATCAACACATGTCAATGAGCGTAAAAACGAAACCATACCAAAACAAAAGGACGATGGACTAGAACAGGTGGAATTGCTTCTTTTCAAAGCAGCGCTGTCAACGGCCACTGGTAGTAGTAAACACATTTGACATCTGCTGAACTTAAGGGGTGCGATGATCCTTTTGTCTCTATGGCTGACCTCTCCATCATCTGCCGAATCTATTTATATACCTGTAGAATATGATCTATTCACCAATCTGATGCCCAACTACAATGGTAGTGGTGGTGATGGTGATAATGAAAAAAATAAAAATAAAAATAATATGCTGCAGCTGTTGATACTAAATTCTATTAATACTACAATAATACTACATCTACTACTATTAGAATAGCACAGGAATCTTAGGCCCAGCTACCACCCTCACCACTACTCCACCCCTGCTACTGTTGCTGTTGCTGCAACCACTGCTTACTAATTTTCTTACTTTCCCATAGCACAGGAAAGGAGCAGTGATAGTTTACTTGATGAGAGACATATAGATGATCTAAAAGAAGACAATAAAACAAATGGTGACATGACAAATAAACAAAAGGCAATCTACGACAGAGTAAAGGTATGACTACAGGGGAACGATAGCGACATTATTTGCAACTTTAAAAAGGTTGATCGATGGAAATTGAACCAAGAAATGAAAAATGTCAATGAAATTCTGAAATAGATCAAAACAAACAACATCACAGAAACAAATAATTTGATCAAAGCAGCAAGTATTGTTGTAGCAGAAAACGGGGGTGTTGATGTCAACAAAAAGAAACATAATGGGAGTGGCAAAAGAAAAGATCCATGGTGGAAAAGAAGAATCCAGGAAGGGTTAGCCATGCTCTCGAAGGAAATCTCTGTCTTAGACCGAAAAGAGAATGGGGAGCTTAAAAGCGAACAAAAGTACAGGGCGCTGAAAAGGAAGTATAATAATAAAAGAAAGGGCCTGAAAGTAGTAATGGAAGAAGTGAAACAGCACCTCGTTGCAAAGAAAGCAGAGATGGTAAGATGCGACCAAAGAATGAAGGGTTACCACCAGAATAGGTTATTCAGAGTAGATTAGAAGAGATTCTATAAAGAAAGAAATGGTGAGTGTGCAGATGAAAAGTTGATACCAGATAACATTGAAAGTCAAAAGTTTTGTAGTGATACCTGGAGCAAAGACAAGGAGCACAAAAAGGATGCTGAATGGTTGCAAGAACTGAAACAAACAGTAGCCTGTCCAAAACAGGCAGAACTAGTCATTTCAGGTAGGGAAGTGAAGGAAATCAGCAAAAAAAATGAGCAACTGGAAGGCCCCGGGACCAGATGGTGTTCAAAAGATTTAGTGAACGTCATGCACGAATAGCTGCGCAACTCAACACCTTGTTAAATGCCATCCTGAGATGGCTTACATTAGAACATAGTTTCCTTTCATTGTTCTTGTGGATTCTTAATTCCTGGTTCGTGATGGTTTCAGATTTGATCTAATCTTCTCGGGAGCTTGCTGTCACACTATTATTATTATTATTATTATTATTATTATTATTATTAGTAGTAGTAGTAGTAGTAGTAGTAGTAGTAGTAGTAGTAGTAGTATTGAGTGAGAGAGCAGAGCATGACATCAAAGTGACAATGGGGTAAAATATACGAAACCCATTATACCCATCATGACTACCCATATGATAAGGGTACACTAGGCACGTGCATCACAACCAATGTGTTCGACATGGTGATCTCATATGAAGATAAACAGTATATGACCTTGCAGGTGGGACCCACTTCGAATTTTCTTCAGATCGAGTAGCCCATCCCACTCAAAGGGTCCCTGAATAAGGTTTGTTTAAGGATGTTGAGCAAAACACCCATGTTTCCAAATGTGAATTATTCAAACCCCAAAGAATTCCTCTCAACACATGCTTATGATGCGTCCCCACTACTTCTGCTCAAGATCAGAGATGCACATATCATCAGCCACTAAGGGACATGCTCAAATGGTTAAGGTCAAACAACTGACAAACAAATCTGTGGTATTGAGCAGAATATTTGCTCTAGCCCATCTTTATACTAAGACAAATAAATGTACGTGATAACACTTCCAATCAGTTAAGATCAGAAGCCATAAAACCCACTGTTTATTATTATTATTATTGTTCAGTAGTTTTATTTTTATAACGTGCTTTCATTTCACTACCGAGCGCAGCTCTTTGTGCCTTGAGTATGTGCTGTGGTTTGCTGTGATGCTCTTATGGTTACTGTATTGAAAGCACGACGGGCAAAATGTTTAGCAACATTTTGTCCGTCTTTACGTTCTGAGTTCAAATTCCGCCGCGGTCGACCTTGCCTTTCATCCCTTGGGTGTCGATAAAAGTAAGTAACAGTTGAGTACTGGGGTCCATGTAATCGACTTAGCCCACCCCAAATTTCAGGCATTGTGCCTATAGTACGAAGGATTATTATTATTATTATTATTATTATTATTATTATTATTATTATTATTATTATTATTATTATCATTATTATTATTATCAGTTTATATAGAGGATTGGTAACTCAGCAGAAATGTAATAGATAGATAGATGAGTTCTTAACTTTTGTATACGATTGCCAAATTCCATCACTAAGGTAAACATAGCTGACGTAATTCATCACTATGGCCAACTCAATGACAAAAAGCGCAACTCGAAAGTAACTTATTACATTTCTGCTGAGTTTCCAATCCTCTATATAAACTAAAAATGAATTAGACTAACATTTATTTTATTTTGAACTTGTTGAAGACACACGAGATGTCGAAATATTGTTCAAAGGACCAATAAATAAGTTACTTTCGAGTTGCGCTTTTTGTCATTGAGTTGGCCGTAGTGATGGATTACGTCGGCTATGTTTACCTTAGTGATGGAATTTGACAATCGTATACAAAAATTAGGAACTCATCTATCTATCTATCTATCTATCTATCTATCTATCTATCTATCTATCTATCTATCTATTATTATTATTATTATTATTATTATTATTATTGCCATACAGTTTCACCATTTTGTCCACAAATTCTGAACTTATCACTTTCTGATGTGTTGTCTATTCTGTATTTGATGTAATGCTTGCTTTTGAACAGCGCAGATTAGAGTCTCCATTTCCGGTTTTAAATCGCTATTAGTCATCCACAGCCATCTTTTTCTTTGTCTTATCTTCAACATCCATATGAAATTAACCATGTATTCTTTTCTTTATCCACCTATTTTCAGTTTCATTCATTCTCAAGTGCTTATACAGTGCTTTATCTTCGCAATTTTCCATCCTACACAAGCTTGACCTTGTTACTTCCAATAATAGCAGTTCCATGGTATTTTTTACATACCATCCTATGTTGTTTTCTGCTCTAATGCTGTGCTCGCATCCAATAAGTCCTCTTCCCCCTCTTTTTATTGGTACATACAGTCTGTGTAACTTTTTGGATGGAGTATCCCATATCTAGTCAGAAACTTCCTTGTCTTTCTGTCTAAGCAGTTTAGTTCGTCTACTGTCCATAGGATTACCCCTGCTCCATATCTAAGGAGCGAAACCGCCCAGGTGTTGATAGCTTCAATCTTATTCCGTCCGTTTAATTTCGACTTAAAGATCAGTCTCAGTCTGCGCAAGTGCTCCACCTTGAATTTTTCTGTCATTTCGTTCTCCATCAATTTATCCATTTCCAATATCCGCAAGTACTTATAGCCTGTCTCTTCTATCTGCTTCATAACCTCCCCCGACGGTATCGCTAGCTTGTCCATACATTTGATTTTGCCTCTCTTCAAGACTAACTTACCACATTTTTTCAGTCCGATATCCATTCAGCACTGAAAGTATGCATCGTATCAACGATGGAACCGTCTTGGGATTAATCTTTACCATAAAGTTTGAGGTCATCCATGAATAAAAATGGCTGACCTTTTGTTCGCGGGTCTTGAATACATACCCAGCCTTTGCCTTCCTCAGAATCAGTGTTAGTGGTATCAAGCACAGTACAAAGATCAGTGGGGACAGGCAGTCCCCTTGGAAGATGCCTCTGCTGATTTCTATTATCCCTAAACAACTTCCATATGCCGTCAGGTCCGTCCTCCACTTCACCATACTTTTTCCAAGCAATCGCTCAACATTCGATGCAGTACCAAATAGGTTCATACATTACATCATCCAGGAATGTGGGATCATATCGTACGCCTTAGGATAATAGATCCATGGCTTAGTTTTCCTTCTCTTGCAGTCTCTAAGTACAGTTTTGTTTAACAAGAGTTGATCCTTGGTACCTCTGCACATACGCTTGCAACTCTTTTGCTCATGTGGCAGGACTCCATTTTTTCCAGATGTCCGTACACTGACTCTGCGACTATTCCAGTCAATAATTTTCACATAAATGGCAAGCAGGATACCGGCCTGTAATTGTCTACCGCACTACCTTTTTTCGATTTTTTTCAAGCACAGCACTGTCCTACCCATTGTCAACCACTCTGGTGTAACTTGATCAGCATTTAACAGGGTGTTGAGCTGTGCGGCTATTCGTGCATGACATTCACCAGTTCTTTTTATCCAGTAGCTTTCGACTCTATCTGATACCGGGGCCTTCCAGTTGCTCATTTTTTGCAGATTATTATTATTATTATTATTATTATTATTATTATTATTATTATTATTATTATTATTATTATTATTATTA
>NC_068988.1:75534891-75539965 GCF_001194135.2 Octopus bimaculoides
TTCTTCTTCTTCTTCTTCTTCTTCTTCTTCTTCTTCTTCTTCTTCTTCTTCTTCTTCTTCTTCTTCTTCTTCTTCTTCTTCTTCGTATTTGTTAGGTAGATTGATTTCTTGTTTGTATTTGTTAGCTTCATTTGTTACAATGACGTGCCGATACACACCCAGATTCCTAGGGCGAGTGAAGGATAAGAGGTGTTATAGTATGACTGAAAGTTTGGGGAGGGTAAGTGGCATTGGCAGTAGCGAAATATCTTCACGTATTACAATACAGACATTTAAATTGATAGGGTTTTTTCTAAAGATGTAGGCAGTACTTGTCAGCACAATCTTTTGGATTTCTCTGCGACATGGTTCTCCTGGGATATTATCTAGATGTTTTTGGAATCCCTTTCTTATCATACCTAGGGAACCTACAATAACAGGAACAGTTCTCGCTTTAAGATGCCACATATTTTGTATTTCGATTTCCAGATCCTTATATTTACTAAATTTGTCAAATTCTTTTACAGATATATTTTTATCAGTAGGAACACTTACATCAATTAATCTACAACTATTTTCTTCCATGTCTTTAGTAATTATGTCTGGTCGATTAGACTGGATCGTTCTGTCACTGTTGACTGGAAAATCCCAGAGGATAGTGACATTTTTACTTTCAACGAGTGGCTCAGGATGATGTTTATACCAGTAAGCAGGAGTGTTGATTTTGTAGTGTTTACATATTTTCGGATATAAATACTGCCCTACCCTATCGAGGCGATTTTTGTATTCGTTTGGTGTCATCACAGGACATCCCGAGACGTGATGGCCTATTGTTTCGTCAAATATATCGTAGGATCTGCATTTAGGGTCAGAACTGTTTTGAAGAACGTTAGCCTGGTAGTTTTTGATAAGTAAGCTTTGGTCTTGTACCGCCAATATGAAACCTTCAGTCTCTGTTTCCAGTCCTGAGCTTCTCAGCCACTGATGGGTTGTTGCTTGGTCTACATCAGTATTTTGGCTTCGAAGAATATACTGTCCATGTAGAGGCTTCACCGCTCCTGAATTTGTTTCTGCCCGTTCTTTTTTGAAGACACGTTTTGCTTGTTTGGTGGCAGTGGTTTCAGGTTTTTCATCTAATTCGGGGTAAATACTGAGTTCCCTTACGAATTTGCAAGCATCCATGACAAGAGAATGTAATTTTTTGCTGATTTCGTGTTTGCACACAAGCCGCAGTATCCAGTTCTCTGTACTAGATAAGTACTTGTTCATTACTATTGTGGAAATCTAATAGCACAGTTCTACCTGCATCATTCCTCTTCCCCCATTACTTCTAGGTAGGTACAGACGATCAACGTCAGCTTTTGGGTGGTGCATATTCTTAGATGTTAGTTATTATTATTATTATTATTATTATTATTATTATTATTATTATTATTATTATTATTATTATTATTATTATTATTATTATTATTATTATTATTATTATTATTATTTAAGGCAGCGAGCTGGTAGAATCGTTAGCACGCTGGAAGAAATGCATAGCGGTATTTCGTCCGTCGCTACGTTCTGAGTTCAATTTTTGCCGAGGTCGACTTTGCCATTCATCCTTTCGCGGTCAATAAATTAAGTACCTGTAAAACACTGAGATCGATGTAATCGATTTGTCCCTCCCCCAAAATTAGTACAAGATGTTGATGTGGCTGCGTATATGTTATTACAAGAGTTCATAAAGAGATGAAAGAATAAATTCAAAATGTATATATTTACTACATAACATATATTTTATTTACTGGTTGATGATGATACATAGAATCAAATTGTATAATCTAGTTGAATGGAGTAATCTATGCAAGAAAGTTCAGAGATAGAAAATGTAGAAATAACAGCTAAGTGGTGGTTTTCAGTCATGTGGCGTAGAGAAATAGACGGACATAGCAATGACGTGAATGGCTCTAAGTCTAATCGACTAAGAAGTGAAGAGCTGGGTTAGCATGCTGTTTTTATTAATGGAACGCTGGACATTCTAGAAATTTCCAACAGAAAGGCTAAGCTTCTTGAATGATTACGAATCACGTCTCATGACACAGATGCTTCGAGAAACTTAGAAAAGGGAGGTTACTCCATAATTTTTCTTGCATGGGAGATCATTCAACTATTTAACTACCTAAAGCACTACACCATCTCCTTCGTCTATCCCCAGGTATTTGTAATTTTCTTGTGGGTCAAGCTCCTTGATAGTAGTGTCGGTATCTAATTTAATGAAAGCTGTTTGCTTGAGCTTGCCTCTTACAAAAGCTGCTTTAACACACTTATCAAGGCCAAAGTCCATCCTGATATGTTACTGAATTCTTTAACAGTTGTTAGCAGCCCTACTAGCTCTTCGTCATTTCTAGCGAACAGCTTCAGATCGTCCATATAAAGTAGATGGCTTATTGTCGTTTGGTAAACTTTGAACCCATACCTGGTGTTATATAGTTCGTTTGAGAGTGGGATCAGTGCCATGCAAAAAGAGTAGTGGGGAGAGGGATTCACCTTGAAAGATGCCTCGTTTAATATTGATGTTGTTAGTTTGGCTCATCCCATTACTATGGTTTAGAAGGAGACGCGTGTTCCACCTGATCATGCAACCTTGTAAGAATTTGGAGATGACAGGAGAGATCTTATATATCTTAAGAGTCTTGAGTATCCAATTATGCGGGACACTATCAAACGTTTTCTTGTAGTCTATCCATGCTATGAATAGACTACAGGAAGGTTCTTCTTTTTGCTCCGGCAATTCTCTACAATCATTTTACTTATGAGTAATTGATCTTTGCACCCATAAGAATTCCTTTTAAAATCTTTTTGAGCTTGTGGAAGGATAGATCTCTGTTCAAGGAAAGCGTATATTCCGTCAGTTAATATGGATGTGAGGATCTTGTAGGTCATGTTATTGGTCGGTAGTTCTTTGGATTTTTTTGTCATCAGTCTTTGGTAGAAGGTATGTTGTTCCTTCGGTCAGTCAGGCAGGTATTTGCTCTGAGTTCTGAATGACATCAGTCAGCGATGCAGCGAAATGTTGGTATACTTCTGTCAGACAATTTAGCCAGAAATTAGGAATTCGGTCCAGTCCTGGTTGCGGGGAGGTTTATAAAATCTTTGATTTTATATTTTTGCTTGATTTTTCTAGCTTGTTTTGCCTTAACATTTATTCCTCTAGCAAGTTCATCGAGAACTGATACATCCGCCCGCAGAGATTCGATCTCGTTTTGCATTGCTACTTTCCATTTAGGAGGTCTGTTGACATGGTCGGTCCTTTTAGTGTTGTCCTGATACCTAGTCGAGCAGTTACAACTTTAGCAGTGGAATAGATGAGGTTATTTAAGGTTGTTAGGACATTTTCCTTATTATTTAAGATATGTCTAAGAGGAACATTATATATCATGATTATGTTTTTTTTTTGTTTTTTTTGCATGCTGTTTGAGAACTTTGCCAGTGCTTCTTTATTGATGATGTCAGCAGACTCAGTCTTGCTGAGTTGTCTCATAATATCTTCTTTTGCTTCTATGATCTCCTTATTATTCACCCCAAATTTTGTGTCATATCTATTCTGGTGTTCTTGAGGTAGGTCTACTTTCTCCACTTTTTCCGCATATCTGTTCTTCGCAATTTTTCTTCAGCTCCCTTGTTGGGATGTACTGCTCGTACGCTGGGTTCTGTGCATCTGTTACCAATTTCATCTGCATTGTTGTAGTTTTCATTTGGACCACCATGAGATATTTGAGCCCTAATTTGACTAATTTCAGCGTCAGCTAATCTTTTGTTCTTAATGATGTCTCTACGAGCATTACTTAGTTTATTTAAATCTATATATCTGCGTACTACATTGCCTACTAATCTTCTCCATGAAATGTAAGTTTGTACAATGAGGTTATTGTTTGGGTTTAATTGGGTTGTTTAGAAAGCTTTCAACACATCTCTATAATACTCTCAAGTCCATTTTATGCGATTTGCTTTAGGTGATGCCTTTGGTGGCGTCACTACAGGTCTAGGATTAGGGTTATCGTGGATCTGGTTACCTAGTAGATCGTTTTTTTTTTTTATTTTGAGAGTTTGTACCAGCAGCAGACTTTTCGACCCCAGTCCGTTTCCCCACTGGATAGCGCGGTGTCTCGGGCGATGACTGATTCAGCATGAGTTTTGGCTTGTCATTAAAGCATTGACAGTGACAATAGCAGACGGGTCTGTTCAGAGTTAAGACGGCGAGCTGGTAGAATCGTTAGCACGCTGGACGAAATGCTTAGCGTTATTTCGTCTGCCACTACGTTCTGAGTTCAAATTCCACCGAGGTCGACTTTGCCTTTCGAGGTCAATAGATTAAGTACTAGTTGAGTACTGGTGTAGATGTGATCGACTATTCCCCTCCCCACAAAATCTAGGCCTTGTGCCTATAATAGAAAGTATTATTATTATTATTATTATTATTATTATTAGTCTAATGACTGAAACAAGTAAAAGATAAAGGATATGATGTGTGTGTGTGTCTATGTGCGAGTATGTGTATATGTGTGTGTGTGCGTGTGTGAGGGTAAGATCTGAGGATCAAGGTGTAGAAAGATAGTAAGCTTCGAGCAGACCGTAGAAGGTATAAAAACAACTTTCAAGAACAATAGTCGTTTATTGGCGTAGCAAGTTGTAAATTTTTCCCGTATCGAAGTTCGATAAACTGAAAAATTTGTTTTATAACTTACGGTTAGCAGTATGGGTTGCCGTGTAAGCGAATAGAAATCTAGAATTAGGGAATGGAGTTGATAAAATCCAGGCTACATATGTTTCATAGCTAGCAGAAACTCGGAAGTTGTAATTATTCGATCGAATCTCCACCGAGTCAACATGGGATCCCTTGACGACAATGTAAACTTCTTTTCATTAAGGTACTTTTGGCCCGACGAGTAGCTAGCGGATTACCCTTCATTTGGATAATTACTACTTCCGAGGTTCTGCTAGCTATACAACATATGTAGCCTGGATTTTATCTACTCCATTCCTTAATTTTATATATATATATATATATATAAAGAATTGCGGGGTTTTTCTCTAAATTATATATATATAT
>NC_068988.1:75541507-75549059 GCF_001194135.2 Octopus bimaculoides
TATACAGAGTGCGATGGTAAATTGTCGCCATTTTATATTTTTAATCTGTGCAGTTTGTTTTTGATTTTGTCGACTACACAGTATACCAGTATAGTAGGGTCAGTTGGGCACCGTCTGTGAAAAAAAAAGCACCATGACGCAATTCACTCACCCAGAAATTTGGAAACGACATGCTATACTGCTTGGAATTCACGCTGGAATCTCCGATACGAACATTTCAGAGTGTTTGGGTATCAATCTGAAGACAGGGCAATCTGAGGACATGTACCGATACTGAGGACCTCAAGCGAGCAAAGGTCACCAGCCTAGAAGCCATTTTACTTGAGACACGACTACGTTGGGCTGGACACGTTGTCAAGGATGAAAGACCACCGCCTACCCAAGATCATCATGTACGGTGAGTTCATCACTGGCCACCGCAAAAGAGGGACACCAAAGAAGCGTTACAAGGACTGCCTGAAGCAGTCCCTTGGCATTTGTGTCATTGATTATCGTGAGTGGTCCACTCTAACAGCTGACCGTACTGCCTGGCGCCATACCATCAGCGATGCTGTTTCCCCCTTTGAAATCTCTCGCAGTGCGTCTCTTGAAGACAAACGTCAGAGGCGAAAAAAATAAATACAGCTGCATCATTAGACCCTAGACAATCATACCGTTGTCATCATTGTAATCGGATATGCCGATCCCATATCGGCCTTATCAGCCACGAGCGAGCGTGCGGACGATGTGGACAACAGCCTTACTAATCTTCGTCAGCGAAGCCAAGCCAAGAAGCGATATCTTATATTATATATTTGTGTGTGGGTGCGTGTGTGTGTGTGTGTGTGTGTGTGTGTGTGTGTGTGTGTGTGTGTGTGTGTGTGTGTGTGTGTGTGTGTGTGTGTGTGTGTGCTTGTATAAATATATAAAGGATAGTTGGAGTTCCTGTGTTTAACAAAGCCGTGGTGAAGGCAATCTATCTAGCAGAAGGTAACTCTGAATTCAAATCCTTCACTGCTATCTTGTGGTTAGCTTTGATTGGGCAAAAACTGGGAGAAGGGCACTCTGATATAAAACCTGTGACTGCAAATGCACCCAATGGTGTCGACTTGCTCTTTTGGGATCACGCATTGTAGTTTAGAGAGTGGGATTAGTTCTGTACAAAACTTTTCCTCACTTCGTATTGCTTGAAAGGAAAAGGAAATGAACATCTTGCATGTACATGGCTTGCCGAAGCCTAAAAAGGCACAATCAAACAATAAAAGTCAATATTGATACTGAAGTAAATGGCAATAAAGGACTCTGGAACATTTTGTTCTATAGAATGCTCGAACCTCTTGTTGCAAAAGAGTTGCAGCGATATGATATGGATGGCGTAGCATTAGCCGAGTTAATAATTCACAGAAAAGGGGAGTATGTAGAGAAATCAGCAGGGTATCACTTATTTTGGAGCAATCGAGGCGAGACCTGTAAGAGAGAATCAGGAATAGGATTTGCAATTAAAACCACACTGATTTTGAAACTACCATATGGTCATTCTGATCGCTTGATCTCTTTAAAAGTTCTATTAAGAAAGGTTCGCCATGCAACACTCATAGGTACATATTCTCCAACTATGAATTCCTCCGAAGACATTACAGAGATTAACCGCAGTATCCTTCCTGATGACAAGGTTGTCATTTTAGGTGATTTTAATGCTCACGCTTGTGCAGATTGGGAGACGAGGTATTTTAGGAAAGCATGGGTCGGGAGTTCCAACAATAAAGATTTACTGCTGTTACAAATGTGTGTAGAGATGGATTTGGGTGTCATAAACACAATGCTTCAACTAAAAAATAAGTATAAAACGACATGACTGCACCCTGGATCGAAGAAATGGTACTAGGAAAAGTGATATCCGGGATTTTGCTATAGTGCGAGTTATGCGTGGTACAGAGTGCTGGACGAACCACAGGCTTTTGCGTGCTAAGATGAATTTTGCTGTCAAGCTTAAGGCTAGAACAGCAATATCAAATTACCTAAACGGGTCAATGTCAATAAACTTAAAATACCGTCAGTACACAGTGATGGAACTTGGAATTCATTCAAAGAGTGAATCTATGAGATTTGTTGTAACATTCTTGGTTTTGTTGTGAAAAAGCACCAGGATTGGTTCAACGATAATTATAAAGAAATATATCTTATCTTAGAGGAGAAGCGAAAGGCATTCAATATGTTGCCAAACGCTAACTTTTCAACAAACAAGACAGTAACTACACATTTTAAGGAAGTAAAAGCAATAGTGCAGAGGAAGCTGAGGATGGTGCAGGAAAATTGATGAAGTGATAGATGCGATGAATTCCAAGAAGCTTCAAATGCTAATAATTCAAAACATCTTTACTTTCTCTTGAAATAAAATTATGGTCCAACTTCACCAACGGTTGCTCCATTTCATAGCAAGGATGGCACAGAATTATTAAAAAATCCTAAATATATTGTTACGAGATGGAAAGAGGATTTTGATGAGTTGCTCAATAGACCCACCGAAGTTGATCTCTCTGTTCTTGATAATATACCTGAAAGACCAACAAAACATCTTTTAGCAGAGGTTCCCAACCCAGCTGAAATAAAAGCGGCTATCATGAAATTGAACTACGGAAAGTCTCATAGTGTGGATGGATTAGGTGCAGAGATATACAAATATGGTTGTGAACATCTCTGTACAATGTTGCAGGTGTGATTCAGAGGGTTTTGCACAGTGAAGTAGTTTGTCAGGATTGGCGTGATGCGATTTTGGAGAAACTCTATAAATCGAAGGACGGAAAGGATGTCTGCAATAATTTTCGTGGAATCTGTCTCTTAGCTGTGACTGGAAAGGTCCTTTGTTGGGTAATGCTTGATAGATTGCATCCGCACATTGCTAATGAGGTTCTACCAGAATCACAATATAGGTGGTAGGAGTATTATGGATATGATATTTTCAGGTAGACAGCTACAAGAAAAGTGTATCGAACGGGATATGGACTTATATCAGGTTTTTATTGATCTTACAAAAGCATTTGATTCTGTAGAGTTGTACTTTGGGAGATCTTGAAAAAGCTGGGCTGCCTTGAAAAATTTGTGAGAATGCTTAGGCAATTTCATGATGGAATGGAGATTTAATGTTGGAGGTATCTTGTTAGATCCAATTTCTGTAGAAAATGGTTTGAAACAGGGTGATATTCCTGCTCCTACCTTCACTAGAGTAGCTAGAGGGAGTTGGGGGAGCGGTCCGCCCCGGGCGTCACTTTTATGGGGGCGGTAACACTTTTGGGTCTACTGTAGGCTAGAAGCCTGTATAGGCTGTATTGAAATCAAATAATAATGGTTTTAATGCAACAATAGATATAGCAACACGTGACCTGTTTATCGTTTGAAACATAGATGCCCATATATGGTGACATCGTTTACACTCGACGATATCGCTTACAATATATCTATGGCGTTAGCCCTTTCTTTTCCTTATATGGTCGTATCACATGATCCCAAGCTCACTCTTTTGTGACCCTACATAAACACTGTAAACAGTGGGATCACTTCAGTATCATGTAACAATCATTATCTTTGGTCTTAAATTCAGATTTCTTGTTCCGAAATTCAAGAGTTATGCAAAATATTAATGTAAGAGACGATTACAATTTGCCAGGACAATGTTTTTACCGTAGTAATTTTGCTGTTTTGCCAACGCTGTAATCTATATCTATAAACGCAAAATCCGAGACCTCTGTATTTTAGTCTACATTTGCTCTACATACCTTTTTGGAATCAAGATGATCCCGGGATTGAAAATCTGCTCTTCATTTAGTTTTTGAACATACAGCATTGGGATTTGATTTGGTTGGCGGTAGTCAGATGACGTCAGAGATCAAGGGGGAGATAAATGACATTCGCATTGTTAATTTTACGTCGTGATAAGAACTTTGGGACAAGTTAGCCAACAGTTGGAATTCAACTTGGGACAATAAAATGATTGCATTACAGAATTAATTCTCATCCATCTGAAACCTCTGATCAAACACCACAGGGGCATATAGTCATTATAGACGTATAGTCATGCTATTTAGCTCTCTTTAGCTTTGAGGTGCAGGCCTAATTAGCCCTCTGCAGGAGCTAGCTTAAATGTCCGCACAGAGCCAGGATTTTAAGCTAGTAATGAATAATGTATTTATTTTATTTATTTATGTGTTTCAGCCAAGTGGCTGCGGTCATGCTGGTGCACCACCGTGAATGTATGTTATACATTTTGAAGGTTTTTTTTGTAAATTTAGAAAAGCATTCTTTTGCTGCACAGAGATTTTTTTCTAAGTGTGTTATTTGTCAAAACTGTAGAATTTGTGACTTGTAATATTTAGCTTCATTACTTTAACCTCAAGTTCTCATCTTTTAAAAGAAATTTTAGACTATCATTCCATCCCCAGATGAAGCGAACTAAAGAAAGTGGTACTGCTTATAGGAAAAAGAGAAATGCAAGAGAGAAACTATTAAAAATTAAAAAAGAATAAAGGGGCACGAGTGAAATACAGCAGTCCTTTATAAACTACTACCATTGAAGCTAAAGGAGTTTACAATTCCAAATCATTGTCAAAGTTCAGTTCAGTTTCAAGCAATTCAACTTCAACTCCTTCAAGTAATGAAGAACATGAGGAAGAAAATATTTCGGGACCAGCTGCGGACAGAGTGAACAGAAAAGATGTTGGCCTATGACCAAGCAAGATTATCAATGACACACTGTTCTTTCTGGTACATCTGTGGTTCAAAATCTAGATTCTGATTTTAGTGAAGTAATTCAAGGTGTGTCAACCAAAATACAAACTAGAAAACTAACACGCGAGTGGTTTTTTTCAAAGTCTGCCAAATGGCGAAAAAATGTTGAGATCATGGATGGTGTACGCTGCTTTCAAGGAAGCTCTTTACTGCTTTTATTGCAAACTCGAAATTTAATTCCGAGGAAGGGTTCAATGTATGGAAAGAGTTGGAAATTAGGATTGCTCGTGGAGCAACAATTGATAAAAATGAACAAGTTGTTGAAAGCGAAGTGGAAAAGTGGAAGGAAATCCTTTCAAGATTGCTGGTATTATTAGATTGCTGGTTAAACAGAATTTGGCTTTACGAGGCCACCGAAAAGAAATGAATTATGAGAGAAACGAGACTGATGTGAACTTGAAGCAACGGAAAATAGGGGGAAATTTTTAGAGCGTGTTCATTTGTTGGAGAAATATGATCCAGTGCTATGTGAACATATTCTAAAACTCCAGCTGGGAAACAAGTTTGCTACCTTGTATCTCTCTCCTATTCAGAAGGAGTTTACAGAAATTTGGGGAAGAAGCAAAGTCCTCAGGCAAATAAAAGAAGCCAAGTACTTTTCCATGATATTCGACAGCATTCCTGATATTTCACACATAAGGATAAAACGAGCCAAGTTTTACGCTATGTATGACGGAGATAAAGTGAAGGTTGTGTAATTATTTCTCGACGTCACTGAAACAAAAGGTAAAACCGCCGAGAATATTTCAAAGATGATACTGGAAAAAATTAGAGAAAGACGGAAATGATATGATAATGCTAGAGCGATGACTGGCTTACATACTGGTGTTCAGAAACGTAACAAGGAAATTAATCAAAAAGCAGAATTTGTCGCTTGTACAAATCACTCCTTGAATTCGGCGGGTGTTCATGCAATTTCTGTTGGAATGAATTCTGTTACCTTTTTTGAATGTGTGGAACGATTGCTTGTATTTTTTCCTTCATCAACCCATCGCTGGGATGTTCGAATTACAGTCACTGGTCAAAGTGTCAAGCGCATAACAGAAACTCGGTGGAGTGCGAGAGAAGAAGCTGTAAGTGTTGTAAAGAAACGTTTCTTAAAAATCTTAAGTGCCCTAGTAAAGTTAACTCGTGAAGAAGAAAATACAGCTACAAGGACAGACGCTGATGTTCTACTTAGTGCGCTGCAATCATTTTCCTTTTTATGCTTTCTTGATATGTGGGGACTCATCCTTCTTGAAATTAACGACACACAGACTTGCTTCCAAACCAAAGGATTTAACATACAACAATGTGATATAAAACTCAAGGAATTAGAAACATTTCTAGCTGAAATACGGACAAGCTACTGACGCTAGCTATACCAAAGAAATTTGCGATGATCTGGATAGTCATGGAGCGTCAGCGTCGACCCAAAAAGAAGAAACAAATGATTGGTGAAGGATCCCGAGATGCTGAATTGTCATGCGATATTGAATTGAGGGTGGAGGCGCAATGGCCCAGTGGTTAGGGCAGCGGACTCGCGGTCATAGGATTGCGGTTTCGATTCCCAGACCGGGCGTTGTGAGTGTTTATTGAGCGAAAACACCTAAAAGCTCCACGAGGCTCCGGCAGGGGATGGTGGCAAACCCTGCTGTACTCTTTCACCACAACTTTCTCTCACTCTTTGTTTCTGTTGTACCTGTATTTCAAAGGGCCAGCCTTGTCACACTGTGTCACGCTGAATATCCCAGAGAGCTACGTTAAGAGTACACGTGTCTGTGGAGTGCTCAGCCACTTGCACGTTAATTTCACGAGCAAGCTGTTCCGTTGATTGGATCAACTGGAACCCTCGATGTCGTAAGCGACGGAGTGCCAACAACATTGAATTGAGGAGAGAAATGTTTCCTTCACTCGACAAAGTGATTCAAGAAATAACGTTGAGATTTCAACAGCTTCATGAACTTGCTGAGAAATATGCCTTCCTTATCTCGTTGAATCTTTTGGATGATAGATATGAGTGTCAAATAGATCACGATCATGATGACATTGATAAAGAGGAATTCCTAGTCGAGAGAAAAAGACTTCAGCATTTTATTGCTGTTACTGCTATTTAGGAGCACTGAGCACTTGAAATTTCATATAGATTATGTGGGTACGTTATTTATAAACCCTTATGTAATCTTAGTATGTAATTTTGTATATATGCAAATGCAAGACTAGTCAAGCGTATATCTTTATATGCGGGTATTCATGTGTGTGTGTGTGTGTGTGTGTGTGTGTGTGTGTGTGTGTGTGTGTGCGCATATATATATATACATGTTTTTTTAATGTGTGTGTAAATAAATAAATACTTTTTATTAGTGTGAGGGAGAGAATGTAAGTTATTAATGGTGTCTGTGATTTCGCGTATGTGTACGTGTGTATTTGTGATATCAAAATCTTTCCTGAAAAAGTGCATAAAATAAAAGCGGTATCTTGTAAGATAGAACTGTGTTTGGTATCGGATACAATAAAAAAATGTGTAAGACAAGTCTGGCTTGAGTGTAAAAAAAGAAACCACTTGGACGTCCCAGGACATAAAATCTGATTTATAGCAATAGCCACTGTTATAGTGGTGAGCAAAACTGTCAACAAGCAAGAAAAATACTTATCTCTTTCAAAATATAACGGCCTGTCTTTATTTTGTTTTATTCCTTGCATTCACTTCCTTCTCTTACATGAAAGTGGTCGTGTAGACCCGCCCAACTCGGTACACACACACATATATATATACATACATACATATATATCTATCTATATATATATATAT
>NC_068988.1:75553020-75554644 GCF_001194135.2 Octopus bimaculoides
ATATATATATATATATATATATATATACACACATATATATACGACGGGCTTCTTTCAGTTTCCGTCTACCAAATCCACTCACAAGGCCTTGGTCGGCCCGAAGCTATAGTAGAAGACACTTGCCCAAGGTGCCACGCAGTGGGACTGAACCCAGAACCATGTTGTTCGTAAGCAAGCCACTTACCACACAGCCACTCCTACGCCTATATGTATGTATGTATGTGTGTATGTATGTATGTATGTATGCATGCATGCATGCATGTATGTATGTGTGTGTGTGTGTGTGTGTGTGTGTGTGTGTGTTAACAAACAAAACATTGCTTGTGTAACGAGGTACATTATTGCATCATCTGATGAGATGCTTCTGAAATTCCTAACAAAACAGTTTTAAGAAAGTCTTTGAACTTCATTTTGGGGTTATGTGCTGGCCTTTTACGATATTTCAGCTCGTCATACAAAAGTCGCTTAAGAAGTCTTTTATCATTCATACACTAAAATCTTCGTGTATTTACATATTGACACTCGTACATACTATATATAAGCCAGTTTAAGCACTATTGCTGGGCGTAGATCTTTACATTTAATTCCGGCATAGCACAATAACTCCATACAAATTACACAGACAGATGATAAAATTTGGTAGAGTTACGCAACTGAGGTTCGCCACCCGTTCCTCATTGATCGGATTATAGAGGAAAATTCAAATTTCATTGTCATATAACTGGAAGCAAGGTAGAGGATGTATTGATTATACAAATATGACCATATATAGAAAGTTGAGTCCTTGGAAATATTTTGCAAGATATTTAATAGTTCTAGATCATTCAAGTTTGAACATTTAGCACAGGAGAACTCCTTTCATATGGATTTTAGTAAATTCCATGGATCATACGAATATTTCCGAAGATTTTTGAAAAAGTAGACATTCAAAATGTTATAAACAATGATATAAAGTAAGAAGAAAGTGAAAGAAATGGTAAATACAAAAATAAATATTAAGAGATAATGGGAAAAAATTTTAGGATGAAAAATCGAGGATGAAAAAACTTTAAAAATTAGTTAGTTGGGGAAAACTCGATGTGAAGGACCCCCAGTTCTTGTTGGATCTGCCTTCTAGAACTCGTAAAAAACCCGAAGGACAGTTGGTTTCTGGTCATCTCAAGCTCTGATGTTATAGCCTCTACTGTTATAGATGGTTGCACTTAAAAATGGGTTCAGTGCTGTGCAACACTTTATCCACTCAAATAAAATTCCCTCAGACGAACTTCTGAGATTCTGATTCTAAGAAGTGGTCTTACTCGGTCATGTATCAACTTCCATCGTATATAGACCTATACATACCTACATGTATACATACATACATACATACATACATACATACATATATATATATATATATAATCTTTTGGGGATTGCAGCCGTGTTGGGGCACTTCTTTGAAGGATATTAGTCGAACGGATCTACTCCAGTACTTATTATTTTAAGGCCTGGTACTTATCTTATTGTTATCTTTTGCCGAACTGCTAAGTCACGGTGACCTTAACACACCAACACCAGTTGTCAAGCGGTAGCAGGGGACAACCGCAGACACAGAAATGCACACACACACACACACACATACACA
>NC_068988.1:75554822-75556570 GCF_001194135.2 Octopus bimaculoides
TTCCGTCGCTAAATCCACTCACAAGGTTTTGGTCAGTCTGGCCAAGGTGTCACGCAGTGGGACCGAATCTGGAATCATGTGATTGAGAAGCAAACTCCTTACCACACTACCAGATATATGTAGTATGGCCCTGTGCGAAATCCCACGAAAATTACCGCACTGATTCTTTGGCCCCGATTTATTCAAGGAGATTAAAATGGCATCAATCCAGTCTTGAGGCACTGTCTCGGTTCTCCAACAGTGACAAATTAATATATTTAAGAGTTCAAACATTTTGTCACCCCCATATTTCAAGACTTCTGCACAGATTCCATCAGACTCTGGAGACTAATTGTTATTTAGCTTCACAGCAAAATAAATGTCATTTAGAGTTGGTTCAAATGCCATCTCTTCTATAACTGGAAGGCGTTCATTTTTTTCTATCGTCCTCGTGTCAACGGATGATGGTCCATTCAAAAGTGCAGAAAAATGTTCTACCCAACGCTTATGAATAGAAGCGGTGTCAGTCAGAAGAAAACGTCCATTTGCTGTTCTCATTGGAACTACTGAAGAAGATTTTGGGCCATAAGAGAACAAACACTTGGCATCATTTCTATCAGCTGCTTCTTGTGCCCGTTTTGCACTATGATTCGATCATTCCTGTTTAATTTTCCTTAGAGCAGTCTGCACTTTCCTGCTCTGTGGCTAATTCTAAGGAAAATAGGTTGCCCAGAAAAATTTGTAAACATGATCAGGGCTTTGCATCAAGATATGAAAGCTAGAGTTAACTTTGGTGATAGGCTCTCTGAAGCTTTTGTTGTGGAAAATGGAGTAAAGCAAGGAGCCTTTGATGCACCCACTCGCATTGCAATATACTTTGCTGTTGTGTTGTCGCATGATTTTCAAAACTCTGAGGAGGGTATTTACATAAAATATCGAACAACAGGGAATGTTTAAAATCTGACCAGACTGAAATTCAAAACGAAGATTTTTACTTCACTCATTAGGGAACTTTTGTACGCTGACGATTGCGATCTTGTCAGTCATTTTGAAACAGGTCTGCAATCTCTTGTATCTGCAGGCATCACCTCAATTAAAGCTATGATTTTGAGGAAGCAATTGAGATGATGTGGCCATATTGTTCGAATGGCAGATGAACGCATGCTGGAACAGCTGTTTTATGGTGAGCTTGCAAATGGGAAACGCTATCGGTGTTAACCTAAAAAGAGGTTTAAAGACAGTATAAGGACTAATGTGAAGCTATTTGGAATGGTTCCAGAAGATAAAGAAACCCTTGCTTCGGATCGAGTTGGATGGCGAACAAAGTGTTGAGTGGAGTGAAAGCATTTGAAGAGGCTGGGATAACTCAAGTAAGACTCAAAAGAGATCTAAGGAAGATTGTAACGATCGAGAAGGTGAATGACAATGACCTTTTTGTGTCAGACCATGCCTGTCGTTTGCTGGCCTCAAATCTCATCTGCGAACGCATGGAAAACGAACCTCCACCAACTATTCTGCCTATATGTCTGTGCACACCTTTTAATGCAATGTATGCCAGAAGATTTGGAAATCCAGTGGAGGCCTCAAAAGACATTTTAAGATCTACAAAGAGCAGAACTTATCTGCAGCTCTTGGTGGTTTAAATCGGTTATGCAATTTATGTGGGTGTCTTTTCAAAACATTGTTTGGTTTAAAAAGCCACATCAGATGCCATGATGGTGCTAAGGTATAAGTACAGGAGATGGTCAAACTCTGCATAAGGAGTAGAT
>NC_068988.1:75557032-75559081 GCF_001194135.2 Octopus bimaculoides
CCATCAATTTCAGTCAAATTTAGTTAATATATACTCAAACTGTCTTAATACAACATAAATGGAGAAAACTTCAGGTCAACAAACAAATGAATTGGACCACATCTGTAGTTTATTATTTAATACAAGACATGACATAACATTTATGTGACATAACAATTCTTGCGGCCGTTTCCGCTTCTGTTGTCAGTCAGTGCCTAAGAAAGAATTGCGAAAATAATATTCTTCATCTTCATAGGATATTCGAACTAGAACATGGAGCTTCATCAGAGTGAATACAAAAGCGTCCAAAAAATAAACAAAAGGAAGACGGAATAAGAAAGAAAACATGACCGAGAGAAGAAGTCTGGGGGCTTAATATATTAAAATCATACAATCTTCCATTATAGGGCTTCGAGACGTTAATTGTAATTTAAATACAGGTTTACATCAACCTTATATGAAACCTAACTCTAA
Organism: Octopus bimaculoides; assembly: GCF_001194135.2. Taxonomy (NCBI): domain Eukaryota; kingdom Metazoa; phylum Mollusca; class Cephalopoda; order Octopoda; family Octopodidae; genus Octopus; species Octopus bimaculoides. The sequence goes on from NC_068988.1 coordinate 75,557,486, forward strand.
TTTAAAGTATATGAACTATCACAGTAACCATCCACAATCAGTAAAAAGGGCTCTAATAAAAGGCATTAGCAAAAGGATTTCCTACCTCTCCTCTAACGAGGGCATATTTAATAGTCATAAGGATAAGTATGATAAGGCACTTATAGATTCAGGCTATAGAGGTAGAATCAAATATATCCCACACGAGCATGCAATGAATAGAAGTAATAACGACTATATAAACAGCAACATGGCCATACACCAAAGCGATATAATAAAGTACGGGGAACTACATCTAATGACATTAATAGGATTAGATTTAGCAACAATATGAGTAACTATAAAAATAACAGTAACGCAACGGGTAGAACAACGAGGGTAAATGGCCGATGGATAAATAATGCTAATAAACACACTAACCATGAGGAATACAGTAAAAAAAAATTATAGTAGCAAATCTATATACTTCCGGCGTAAACCTAGTCATAGCACCACTAATGGTGGTATAAATGAGCAGAGTATTGATAATGAAACTTATGGTATTATACGTATACACCATATAAAACACCCTAACAATTGGAAACATGTGTCACCCGTTGAGACTACTGGTAAATCAGGAGACATGATCTGATGTATACTCCCATTTGCAATGCAAATAAGGACCGATTTAGCTAAGCAAATATTTCACGTTATAAATAAGCACTTTGATAAGAATAATAGGTATTCAGAACTTATAGATAGTAGAACAATAAGGATAGGTTATAGTCTTACACATAACTTAGTGAGCATTATATCCTCCCTGAATAATAAAAAATTAGATACTTTCTACTTAAATAGAAGCAGCAATAGCAACGACGGTGGTAATAAAGATAAAAACAATAAACACTAACCCAATCTTAGTAAAGGATACACTCAGAACCAGAATAACCCTATCAATCTCAATAGACCTAGCCCTACCCCACTAGAAAGCAATTCCCACTACAGTACAATCTATGCGACTGTAGCAATAGGAATAATTGTGCCTTCGGAAATACTTGTAGAATTAAGGACGCAATTTACCAATGCATAGTCACAACACAGTTTAGTAAAATGAGTTAAATAGGAGCTACCCAAAATGAGATGAAACATAGACTAGCCACGCATCAATATTCTTTTAGAAATAGGAACATAATTAACTCGATTGGATTAGGTAAGTCTATTTGGGAACTCAAAGATAGTGATATTAGCTTCATATTAGAATGGGAGATCCTCGCTACTGCACCTTCCTATAACGAAAAAATAGGAAATGTTATCTTTGCATTAATGACATTTCTTTCATTCTAACAGCACAAAACCCACTATTGAATTCAAGAGAGGAGAGAAGTGAAGCTTGCCTGCACAAAGGGAGGTCAACTTTCAATAAATATAAGTAACATTGGAAACCCTTATACTACCCTATAACAATACCAATAACCCCACAACCGCACACCATGAAAATAGTAGCCCTTGATTGTAATTTGAAGGGTATACATTTACTCCTTAATTAAAGTTAGTTTGCTAGTAGCAATACCGGGGCTCTTGCAGATATTCATTTAAATACCCCTCTTCTTTTACCCAAATTCTGAGTTTAGGTCCTAC
>NC_068988.1:75559120-75566093 GCF_001194135.2 Octopus bimaculoides
ACCCACCCACCCATATCAACCACCTACATCTTATGCCAATTAAGCCATTTCTCTTTAATATAACCAACTAACTCCTTAAATAATGTCCGATATTTCATTCATGAAGTTATTTGAGAACACAGAGGATACATGTATTCGACCACAATATTATAACCCTTAATAACTATTTCAATTTCAAATTTTTATTTTAAATTTTAAAATTTTAACTTTATTTCGTTTTATTTTATCCTCCAGTACCTTTTATACCATGGATATGTTTGTTGGTACTTGCAGTAATCTGGACTTAATTCTCTACCAACTTATTGGTCTTCCTCCACTTAAAATAGACCTTAATAGCCCTACCCACTTAGGAACAACATTACCCCGCCCCCACTGTAGGATTTATTTTATCTTAGTGTACTCAATGTTACCTTCCACCACTTTACATTGTATAGGTATGCACTTGGACACTACAGTAGTTGTACTTACCAGGTGATATTTGTAAGATTTGGGTTTACTATGTAGGATTGAAAGTGTAATTTGTTGGTGGAACTAGTATGAATACACCCACTTAGGGTCAATATAATTTTTAAATTATTAAATTTAATGATATGAACAATCTAACTTTTAGGATAACGTAATGCATATTAAGTATATTTAGTAAACTGTTTGAACATGAGAATTGTATTCATGATACTAATTTGTTGGTGGACATAGTATGACTGCACCCGCGTAAGGGTAACTATAACTTTTAGATTATAAAATTTAATGATATGAACAATCTAACTTTTAGGATAATGTAATGCATACTAAGTATACTTAGTAAACTGTTTGAACATGGGAATTATAATTATGGTACTAATTAAGATGTGATTTGGTCTTAAATCTTAATCGCTTAAATGTTAATTGTTAGTGGTTTTGTGATTTTGCCTTGTCGTGTACTTATAAGATGGAATTTTCTTAGGTACGTGTACACATTTACTTGTTTGTCCATTATTATCACCACGCGAATTCTATTTGCTATCTAGGATGAAAAATCCAACATCATTTTAGCATTTTTTAATATATACTTATGTAATATCTGTACTAGTTGTCTCTCCTTAACTATAAAAAGTGTATTTATTTACTCTTATTTATGATATGTCAAGGAGCTGCAGAAGACCATAAACGGCCTCGTATCACTAATATCATAATCTTCTCCCCCGCACCCTTTATTTATTTACTTATTTTTCTTTTTTATTTACATATCCATTGAAACGGTTTTAACTTTTGCCCTTGGTTCAAATATAATTGACCATTTGTAGAGATGGATACACTTCGGTCTGTCCCATTGCGACAACAGGTGTTGCTCTCTGTAATATTTCCGTAAGTACACTATCATAAGAACCCTACGGTATTGCTTTGGATAAATATCAGCTAGCGATATTTACGTTAACATTGGTATTATTCTCTTTATAGACATGTTAGTAATTTTCTTGTATATATATTTTTTTCGTTTGCTAACTTCTTTTCACAACTTTTAAAACATCTTGGTTCTCCCTTTATATGGAAATACCCCGAAATAATGTTTTCCCTAAACCGTTGCTAGATCACTCTTTTGCCTACTGACTTCGAAGCCCTATGATGGAAGACGGTATGATTTTAATATATTAGGCCCCCAGACTCCTTCTCTAGGTCATGTTTTCTTTCCTATTCCCTCTCCCATTTGTTTATTCTTTGGACGCTTTTGTATTCACTTTGATGTCATGTTTTGTATTAAATAATAAACTACAGATGTGGTCCAATTCATTTGTTTGTTGATCTGAAGTTTTCTCCATTTATGTTGTGTTAAGACAGTTTGAGTAGATATTAACTAAATTTGACTGAAATTGATCGGTGAGCGTTTGGCCAATCAGATTCGCAAGGATCCATGAAAGCATCGATTTGTAAGTTCGATTCAGCCTGCAGTTAGCTCATCCTTTTTCGGTCATTTGTTTATATTTAAAAATTGTCGCTTCAAAATCGGAGAATAAATATCATTATGACATATATTATATGCAGCTATTATACAGTTTTATATATATATATATATATATATATATATATGGTGGTTGTCTACTCCTTATGCAGAGTTTGACCATCTCCTGTACCTATACCTTAGCACCATCATGGCATCTGATGTGGCCGTAAGAATTGTAATGTCACATACATGTTTTGTCATATTTTGTATTAAATAATAAGCTACAGATGTGGTCCAATTCATTTGTTTGTTGATTTGAAGTTTTCTCCATTTTCTGGTTATTTATATTTGATTCATGATAAACTTTTGTTCGTTCTGTTGTTACCTGTACTCTACGAACATTGTGTACCTGCATACCCATGGCCAGAGATAACACGGGTAACTGATACCGATAGTATATACGGATATTTTATCTCTTAGTCGGTTACTGTAACCGCTAACTCTGCTCACCTTTATAGATAGATAGATAGATAGATAGATAGATAGATAGATAGATAGATAGATATTATGTATGTATGTGTGTGTGTGTGTATGTATGTATGTATGTATGTATGTGTGCATGAAAATTTCTTAACATAAGAAAACAAAATTTCTTGAAGGCATATAAATGTGAAAAATATGCCAAACCGCATTCGAAATGGATTTCTGTTGCGGCACCCATACTTCCTCGGAAGTATCTAATTAAAGGAGTTTTAGGAGAACCAGAGGAGGAAACAAAACTTCGATAGGAGTTTGCTTTGACAAAATTCAAGGCCGACATCTCCATTACCCTGTGTAAACAATCCCGTTACAAAGCCAAAAACGAAACTATCGATGGTCAAATTGGAGACGAAATATCAAAACTAACGACTGGCAATATATCAGAAAAATGCGAGAACTATGGGTCAGAGGTATCTCAAAAGAAGAAAGCAGATCAAGAAAGTTATGGCAACAGAAACAATTATTTCTCGACAAATATGGTACCAATTACGGTAAAGACTCTAGAACTCTGAGAAATAACATTAAAAGTGGATAATCTCACCAACATAACATATGCCAGAACACGTGGCAATATGAACACTCGTTTCACTGTGAATTGAAGATGAACTCCGGTAAGAACACTTCCATTTTTGTACGCAAACACCCTAATGCACACAATATGAACAAAAAGCATAAACAAAATAGATATTCCTTTGGTCGGACCATTAGGAGTAGAAATAATAGGAGATCGTTTTCAAGACCAAGACAACCTACAAGAAGCTGAGCAAAAAACCGATCTAGACCTCGAAGTAAACCTAGATCATTCCCTTAGGTTGTTAAAAAGAATACTAACAAGAAATTGAAAAATAATATGTATAATACTAGAAAGAGGAGAGAAAACATAACGAAACCAAGTAAAATACTACAACCAAAACGCTAAGTCCATCAAGCAAACATCAACAGGAGCATAAGTCATAAACAGAGAAAGTTCCATTTTTTAACATCAGGACAAAAACACCGGAGAAAGAAAAAATCCAAGAGGAAACATACCCAAAACAACTAAACATATAGATCTTAAAATCATTAATTTATTCAAAAGCGATCTTGACAATGATGAAATCCAACTTCTATCAAAAGGACTGAAATTTACACTTACACTAACAGTCAACCACCAAGAACTAAAGGAGGATATCCAAAACTTCTGTCGTAAGTTCCGACTTGTAGAATTCGTCACTAATAAAAGTAATGAGATTGATGAATCCCCAGTAAAAAATAAATCAAATTTCACCCCACCAAAAGGAAGAAATAACTATCTCTACCAATATATTGATATCGTGTCAAAGTTTCCCCTTAGACGCAATACCAATGTTAGGCCAAACATTAACAAATCCGAAATGTCTGCTCTTAAACGTATATAAAACGATCAAAAAATAATTAAATTAAAGAAGTAGATAAAGGGGGTGCAATTGTTATTATGGATGCAGAATACTATAAGGATGTAGTTGAGGACCAACTGAAGGACACGACCTTCTATTGTGAAATTCCTACAAATATAAACCACTACACCATGAAGAAGATTAACAACCTTGTTTCAAAACACCACAACTCACTGACCGATAATGAAAGAGACTACATCACCAATTTCGAGCTAAAACCCAGCAACTTCTACGGCTTACCGAAAATACGTAAATCAAAAGATATTCAGCATGCAGTAAAAGAACAAGAAAATATGTACATAAAATTATTGCATCTAAAAGACTTAAAACTTAGATCTATTGTAGCTGGTCCAGCATGCCCTACCCATCGTCTAAGCAATTTTATTGACATTGTTTTGAAACCACTATGTACCTACATACCCATTTTCATCCGGGATGACATCGACTTACTCTCTCTTCTTCCCAAAACAACTGAAACAAATTCACTTCTACTTATTTTTGATGTCGTAAGCCTTTACACCAATATTCCACATGATTTAGGAATAAAGGCGATTAGATACTGGACAGAAAAACATAAAGAAGTGATCCCCAACAGATTCACAGATCCATTTATATTAGACACAGTCAAACTTATTCTGGAAAAGAGCGCATTCTTCTTCAATGAAAAGAGTTACATCCACGGCGATGAGAATGAGGATTGCTCCCGTTTACGCGAACTCTGTAATAGGATATCTAGGACAACAACTCTACCAAGAAGTAGAGAAAAACTGTAGCACTGGATTTAGAAATTATATTGAAAAAGCATGGAAGTGATACCTTGATGATTGTTTCATAATCTGGACAGAATCTCTAAATACTCTGGAAGAGTTCAATATCCCCCTGAACAACCTACACCCATCTCTCTAATTTACAAAAGAGATGAGTAGTACCAAATTACCATTCCTAAATATAATGGTAATTAAAAAGGACACCACCATTACCACAGATATATACTGCAAACACACGAACACACATCAGTACCTGAATTTTAGGTCGTGCCATCCACATCATACAAAATGCAACATCCCATACTGCCTAGCCAGAAGAATTTGTACCTTTGTAGAAGATGCAAGTATCAGGAACAAACGTCCAACGGAACTAGGAGAATTTTTGCTCAAACAAAATACCCATCTCTACTTATAGAAAATGGCATATAGCAGGCTATAAAAAATACCCATACAACAACTGAGGACAACCCAAAGAGGATGAAAACAGGAACAAGTCATACCATAAATAGTGACACATAACCCATGTCACCAGAATATCTTCAACATCGCCAAAGCAAACCTACAAATCATTGCTCAAAGTAATGAATTAAAAGATATTATCACAGATCGAGCTGTTCTTTGTAAAAGCCAGCCAAAAAGACTTGAAAAATTATTAACAATGGCAAGTTTGATCTTAACAACAAAGACCAATCATTCACTATATCTAAATGTAATGATTGCCGATGTGGCACATGCCAATTCATACATACCGGGGAATATATGAGCACAAACGCTGGAAAAATATTCACAAACGCAAATATGAACTGTAAAAGCAGAAAATGATTTTACTGCATCAAATCCCCGATTGTAAAGAACTATATGTAGTTCAGATTGGAAATGCACAATCAGAACGTTCATGTGTGCACGGACAGCAAATTAGAGACTCGGATGTCCGTCAGATACCTTTGACTAACCATTTAGCAACATGCAGTCGGAAAATATTTGTAAAATTTCCGTTTTACAAATTACTCAGTCCAAATGAAATTGAGAGAAAAATCAGAGAAAAGAACTTAATTAATAAATTCCAATCCAAGCTAGAGGTACTATTTCTACTGTTACGACCACTACCACTAACAACAACAATACTAAAGGTGCTCATGATGACGATAGAAGGAAAATACTAGCTAAGTCAAGAGAAAAGTCAGTAAAAATAATCTTATTTGGGGGTTTAAAGTTCTATTACCACAGTTAATCCTACCACCACCACCACCACCTGTTAACAACAATAATAAAGGAGATGATAATGGTGATGATGATAATTGAAATGTAAAAATCCCAGGGAAATGTTTACATTTCTAAAAATAGCCCAACAATTACTGCTTTGGCCAGGGTCACAATACGGGTCTCTTGATATGTTCAACAGACCATGACGCCTAAACCAAACATCAATCAACTTAAATAATTTAGTAAAATCACACACCGACTGATCAGAATATAGCTTGCAAAAATTAACATTCTTGAGTCTATATAAATGTATTTAAGGCACACAGTTTAGCCATCTAATTACAGTTGCAAATTGTAAAATATAACTGTCACCACAACTACACGAACCTGAAGATTGCATATCTTAATCTATGAAAGTACTAGATCAATCAGAATGAACATTTAATATTCTATCATTTCATTATACTATATTATATTATAATATATTATATTATTATAAGATTGTAAATAAATCGTGAAAATCAAAGTTGGAATGTCTTTGAATATTATATATATATTACTTTTTTCATTCTTAATTTTTCATTCATAATTTTTTCATTCATATTTATTTTTATTTCTACGTTTGTAGAAATAAGTATTCTTGTATTTTTCTATTATTCAATTGATTTTTAATGATAATTAAATAAACGTTTTTAGTTTTAAATAGTCTAGCTTTAACTATTACACCGGTTAAATATTTACTAATATTATCTTTATTATTATTTTACCTTAAACTTCGTTCAAATTGCATTTAAAACGATAATAATTTATGTTAGCTGGTTTTTGTATATAATATACATGTTAGCATATATTATAATGGATGTAGGGATGATTATGGAATGTTTATTATTTTGATATTTTTAATAATTTTTCTATCTTTATAAAATAAGTATTTTATATAAATTCATTTGGTACTTATTGTTGGTTGATATATATATTTATTTATTATAATTATTGTTCTATTTACGACCTGACGATTAGCTATATTTTTGAATAGAATTTATTTTCGATAATTTTAATTGATTTTAATCGATTTAAATTTCCTTTCTATTTGAAAATTAGTTATGAAACACGTGTAGTCATTTTATTAT
>NC_068988.1:75567233-75567650 GCF_001194135.2 Octopus bimaculoides
ATATATATATATATATATATATATATACATATATATATGTGTATATATAAAAGAAAAATAACTCAAGTGTTTTTATATATACATACATACATACACCCATACATACATCCACATATCCATATATATGTGTATGTGCATGCATACATATACATATACACATATATATATATATATATATTCGCACACACACACACACACATATACACATATATACACATACACACATGTACACATACATATACATACATAATCACACATACACGCATACATACATATATACATACACACACATACATATAGAAATATGTACTTACATACAGAACCTAATAACGCATAGATATGGTTTTATATAAATACATACACAATTATACATGCTTACATATACGTAGATTTGTACACATATACACACATATATAT
>NC_068988.1:75570505-75572012 GCF_001194135.2 Octopus bimaculoides
ATATATATGTGTGTGTATATGTATGTGTATATATATGTATGTATGTATATATATATATATACACACATACATATATATATATATACGTGTATAAGGGATGACCACTAGGTGGACATCCAATATGCTAGAAAGAGGTCATCAACGACCCAACCGCAATGTAATCGGTAGAACTATATGCAAGTCGTGTTTCATGAAGACAATTCGTCTATAGTTCTGCAAATTATATTAATTCCAGAACGTCTATGCTGATGAGAACACAGATGTTGTTACGTAAGTAAAACGTTAATGTTCGAAACTGCAGTCCATAGATAATTCTTTATTCTGTATATTTCTCATTTTGTCCTGTTCTTGTGTTTTCCGAAATTTTTCTGGAGAACATTATTTTTCTTTGTGGTTGGGTCGTTGATGATCTCTTTCTAGCATATTGGATGCCCACCTAGTGGTCATCCATTATACACGTGTATTACAATTTTTTCTGAATTTTCAGATTTTTTTTATATGCTAGGCCACTTGGTTTTAAATTCAATTAATATTCAATTTATCACCCTATCTATATAAATAATATATATATATATATCACCCTATCTATATAAATAATATATACATATATATATATATCACTACAATTGTTTCCACGCAATTTAGTTCTCCAGATCGCGGTATTTGGTTATATAACCGTTTCCCTGCCTTATGAGACCTAGTTGTGTTTCCTCTGGTAATATATAGATATTGTTTCTGTAAGCTCAAATTCTCGGCTTCCAGTGTATCCTTTCTGTCTGTCGTAGTTTGCGATGAAGTAGTAAGCACAGAGTATATAAAAAAATATGTGGTTGAAAGTCTGTTGATAAACTGCTTTAAATGTATAAATGGAGTAGGGGTAGCTATGCTATGGATGGTGAGTATTGAGGTTAATATTAAAGGGTGTGCCATTTTATTTCTTTGTGTTGTTAATTTAGTCTTCATGGTTAGTTACACATGCCACTGTCCTTGGCTGACCTTCAAAACTTAACCAGTCATTCAGTTGATGAACTTACATTATATATACATACCCGTACATGTTCTCACACACATATACATCTTCATAATGCAGGGAAACGGTTACATAACCAAAACCCTGCGAACATGGAGAACTGCATTGCGTGGAAACAATTGTAGTGATTACAATGAAATGTTCTTCTGTACTCTCTCTCATTCAATTATCCATTCACACATTACAAAAGCCCCAACGCAAATCTGGCATTACGTATAATATTACTGCTGGATAGCACCGGGTGAAATCTAAAGGTGGATGAGCTTTATACTATACTCTATTGCGTTCTTCACAGAATATAACCTAACTGCATATATATGTGTATATGCGTGTGCGTGTAGGTATATACACATGCACACACACATACATATGGCAAGAGAGAGAGAGAGAGAAAGGGAGAGAGAGAGAGAGAGAGAAAGGGAGAGAGAGAGAGAGAAAGGGAGAGAGAGAGAGAGAGAAAGGGAGAGAGAGAGAGAT
>NC_068988.1:75572724-75573498 GCF_001194135.2 Octopus bimaculoides
GAGAGAGAGAGAGAGAGAGAGAGAGAGAGAGAGAGAGAAAGGGAGAGAGAGAGAGAGAGAAAGGGAGAGAGAGAGAGATGATAAAAACTATTTGTCTAGATGTAGCTGTGTACATTCGGTGTCCATTCCGTACACATGACAATATACGTGCTTAATTAGCCTCAAGTTTATAGTTATGGTGGCTGTCAATATTTTAATCCTACAATCTTTCTAGAAACATTTCAGCAATGTTTAAACACTCAAATATCCGAAAAAATCTGACATCGTTGCTACTCGTTGTTATTATTGTTGAAAGTTGTTGTAGATGCATAATATTTGCCTTCTTATCTTTTTTGCCATTCATCATATATCATATATCAGCAGGCAACTACCATATACATCTATTGACTGCCAACCATGCACCTATACTCCACCTCCACCATACATTTATCCATTATTCAACACACATATGAATGCTAAAATCTCAAAGATAGGATGTAAGGCATTCAATTCAGTAAAGCATATGCTGAAAGCAAAATTAAATGATACCATACGTGCCAGACTATTTAAAAGCACCGTCCAACCTGCACATATACATACATATATACGTACATACATACATACATACATACATACATACATACATATATATATATATATATATATATATATATATATACATTTTTAAAAAGCAGCAAAAATATCACAAAAACTGTTATTCATACAAATACACACACATATAGACACGCATACAAATATACAAATAAATATATACGTAAACATATATAAGTATAT
>NC_068988.1:75577872-75579094 GCF_001194135.2 Octopus bimaculoides
CATATATCAGCAGGCAACTACCATATACATCTATTGACTGCCAACCATGCACCTATACTCCACCTCCACCATACATTTATCCATTATTCAACACACATATGAATGCTAAAATCTCAAAGATAGGATGTAAGGCATTCAATTCAGTAAAGCATATGCTGAAAGCAAAATTAAATGATACCATACGTGCCAGACTATTTAAAAGCACCGTCCAACCTGCACATATACATACATATATATATACACGCATATTCAAAGAAAGAGAAAGAGAAAGTAAGTGAGAGAGAATGAGAGAGAGAGAAAGAAAGGTATCAAATAGACGAAAAACTGAAGACGTTACATAACTGTATTGACGGTTTGATGTTTTCGAACGGTTAGAGGAACTATTTCATCACTATATACAGGGTGTCCACAAAGTCTGGGTACATGGGGATTAACACATACTTTAAGAAGTTATTATTTCTTACATTTAATTGTTTTTATGTTATGATTTTATTTACTCCATGTACCCAGTCTTTGTGGACACCCTGTACATTGGTTTGTACATATAAATTTATGTAAATTCAGACAATAATTAATTTATGAAACAATCTGATTCCAATCATTCCGTTAGAGGATCTTTTCTGTTTAGCTGCCACTTTTCAATTTCTTCAATTTTGTTCCAATTTATTTCATATTTGGCATTTAGGTGAAGTTTTGTAAAGTAATGATTGACACGAAATTCATTTTCTCCATAAATCAATAAATAAAGAGTTAATTTTGAGTAATTTTAGCCAATCAAACGCCACAGATATATAGGTGCATATTTCCATAGTAACAAGCTAAAGTGGTACCAAGCTGCTACCACGTGTCCTTTTTGTCGCTTAAAACACATGCGGTAGAAGATGTGCTGAAAATAACAAACTAAATAGACTTAAATCACGTACGAAAACCTTTTTCTTATTTTTGCATAATCGTATGAACTCCCGTGTGTAGAATACAAATTCGAAAAAAAATTCTGAAAATTCCTAAAAATAAAAAAGTTATGACGGGTTATATGACGTGCGTAAAGCAGAATTCCCCCAGTATTTCATTTGTTTACAGTTGACAAAATGACAACTCCCAGATCCGAGGTAAAAATTATCAAACTTGAAACCTCTGTAACTATTTAAAAACATGTTTCTTAAAAAAAGTGTATTATCTCCTAAGATTCAGCGTGGAAAATTACATCAATACACCAAATTTA
>NC_068988.1:75579439-75580771 GCF_001194135.2 Octopus bimaculoides
TACACATATATATCTATATCTATATCTATCTATCTATCTATCTATATCTATATATATATATATATATATATATATATGTATGTATGTATGCATGTGTGTGTGTGTGTGTGTGTGTGTGAGTATAGATAGTCGGTTAAATACACAAAATGAGGCGTTTACCATCGATAGATTCTTCAAAACGTTCCAATTTTACCACGAAACTAAATGTAGGCTTCAAACCTCTCAACACAAGTCTCATTCACATAAAATTAATGTACATCTTACTCCGATTTAATTTGATTCAACTAAATTTAACTTTTATCACAAATCTAAACGTAGTACATTGATTCTATCAACATAAGTCTCACCCACATAAAGTAGATGTACCTCTCACACCTATTTAATTTAACTTATATCACAAACCTATTATGTAATCCTTTGAATTTCCATAAAAGTCTCACCCACATAAAATAGATGCACCGCTTACGCCTGCTTAATTTAATTTAATTAATACCAATAGTGGACAATGTAGTAGGATTTGTGTACATTGTTTTAAGCAGAGCCAACGTACAAGACTATAAAGACATGCACTGGAGCATATGCATTTGTATGTATATGCGTGTGTATGTATGTGTATGTGTGTGTATGTGTTCATTGAGAGTAACTTAGAAGTTTCTTCATTTATTCAAATTGGTTAATGATCAACATACCTGGCAAAACTTCGAATTCACTGTCAATGAAAATATAAATATTAAATTCCACACTTATACTGAATTCATTGTTCTGTTAATATTAGTTGATTTTACTATAAAAACTTCACTTTTAAATATTTGTGTGTATGTATATGCACACACAAGCACACACACATACACACACACACACATTCACTTACTCATGCACTCATATAAATGAATTTGTAACCCTTTCAGTTCAGTGAATTAAATTCTGTTACCAAATGTAAAAGAAGAAAATAATGTCGACTTACCCCATAAGGATATGTGAATGCCGTTCGGAACACAAAAAAAAACCACAGTAAACATAACCCGCCAAGTTTCGCCATTGTGCTTGATGTTCATCGAGGTTACCTGTCAGTGGAAATAATTAATATGTAATAGCTAACACTGGAAATAGAAATCTTTTTAATCCATCGAGATGGTGTAAAGCCCTCCGTTATTTTTTATTATAACGAGAAAAGGCAGTGAGCTGGCAGAATCATTTACGTGTCGGACGAAATGCTTAGCGGCTCAAATCACGCCGAGGTTAAAATTTGCGTTTCATCTGTTCGAAGTCAATAAATACACACACACGAACGCACGCACACACACACACACACACACACACACACACACACAC
>NC_068988.1:75581606-75588804 GCF_001194135.2 Octopus bimaculoides
ATATATATATATATATATATATATAAATAAAAGCGCAGGAGTAGCTGTGTGGTAAATAGCTTGCTTACCAACCACATGGTTCCAGGTACAGTCCCACTGCGTGGTACCTTAGGCAAGTGTCTTCTAATATAGCCTCGGACCGACCAAAGCCTTGTGAGTGGATTTGGTAGACGGAAACAGAAAGAAGCCCATCGTGTATGTGTGTGTGTGTGTGTGTATTTTTGTGTGTCTGTGTTTGTACCCCCACTATCACTTGACAATCGATGTTGGTGTGTTTACGTCCTCGTAACTTAGCGGTTCAGCAAAAAAACCGATAGAATAAGTACTAGGCTTACAAAGAATAAGTCCTGGAATCTATATGTTCGACTAAAGGCGGTGCTCCAGCATGGCCACAGTCAAATGACTGAAACAAATAAACGAATAAAAGAATATATATATATATGAAATCTTTTATTTGTTTTAGTCATTAGACTGTGGCCATGCTGGGGCACCACCGTGAAGAATTTTAGTCGAAAGTATCGAACCAAATACTTTTTTTTTTTTTAATCTTTGGTACTTATTCTATCGGCCATTTCTGTCGAAACGCTATGTTACGAGGACTGAAGCACACCAACACCAGTTGTTAAGTGGTGGTAGGGAACAAAAAATACGTAGACATGCACAAGGTATGCCATGCAGTAGGAAGCTTATGGCTGGGAAGCAAACTTCTTGCCACGCAGCCGCGTCTGCGCCTATTTGTGTGCGCGCATGAGTGTATAAAACACTCCCTGTTTATCTCTATCTTTTTATCTTCATCTATATGTAAATAAATGTTTATATGATAATCTGGTAAAGGTTGTATATTCTATTAAGTGGAATAGGAAAAATATGCAAAACTTTCTTGAAGCATGATTAGCAACACTTATTGTTGCTATTATCCAAATTGCAGCAGAACCTTTTTTCTTTTTGAGAAGCCAGTAACCTTATTCTAGAACGAATTCTAATTAAATAAAAAAAAAAAATGAAAAAGACACACACATACATACACACATGCATACGCTTACTCTCTCTCTCTCTCTCTCTCTATCTCTCTCTCTCTCTCTCTCTCTCTCTCTCTCCCTCTCTCTACTTTCCTTTTTTTTTCTCTCGTTGTTTACGTATTTAACTCGTTTGTCTATATATTTCATGTTGTTTACACAGTTGGTGACATCCTGTACCCATATATGCGCATATATATATGTATACATATATATTATTTATTACTATTATTATTATTATTGTCATTATTGTTATTATATTCACACACACACACATACACACATATTTATATATACATATGCACAGAGCTGGGCGTAAGTCCGTTAATCCGTTAATCGTTATTTAACGACGTTGACATTTTCATTAATGATTTAACTTTTAAGTTAACTTCGAAAATGATTATCGGTCTAATTAACTTCCGTTACATTTAGCTTCCGTTAACCTCAAAATTTCATAAAAACCGATAAACGTTTGAAAGTTTCTGTTATTATCACATTGTTTTAGTATATTTTGTACTGTACGCGTCAATTTTAGGTGTTTTTTTACACATAACACGGTGTCGCTCGGTTGTCACTTTAACATCATGATTCCATGAAATTTGTTTATGGGGAGAAAAATATTGAAAAATATCAATAGATGTGTGAGTGAGAAAGAAATTAGTTGAGAGGTTTGAGGATGTGCTAGAAACAACAGCCAGATTGCCCTTAAATCATACACTTTCCCCTGAAATTATTATGAATTCTTTTTTAAACCGAAAATATTTCTCTCACGGGTTTTAAGTGCGTAGTGAAAAAGAAAAATGGCCAAAATCGTTCGGAGGTGAGGGGTGGCGGGAGTGAAAAAAATAATTTTAAAAAATATTTTTCTTTTTTTTTCGTGAAAAGATGCCTCCCATCATTCTGAAGACTTTGGTGAAAAGCATTGGAAAAAATCCCCGTCAAAACGGAGAAATTCCAACTTTATGTAGGTTGTCTGATCCGAAACTCCGTTTTCCAGAAACTCATTCCCCCCGCTCCCTTACAAAAATGTTGCCCACAAATTTCTTTATAATCGTAATGTACACCGTTTGAAAGGTACTTGTATAAAATTTCGTTAAAAAATACTTATTTTCCAGAAAGTTATGAGGAAGAAAATGTCGGGTCCTGTGAATTTTCCAAAACTCCTTTCCCTAACCCCTCAAAAAAGGTTTTTCCAATAAATCTTTACATGCACTCAATTAACAGGATATAGGCGATCACTTGGTGAAAGCCTCGTTAAAAAGTATCCATTTCTCCGGAAGTCATGAGTCAACAAAGTCGGTGGGGTATTAAACTGTAGTTATGCCTTTTTCCATAACCGTTAACTTTAATGGATTAACGTTAACTTTCGTTACATTTTCAAAGAATTAACGGATTAACGATTAACGAAGTTAACTTTTCGATTAACGTGCCCACCTCTGTGTATATATACATAGATAGAAAGACACGTATGCATGTATTTGTTATTATCTGCAGTCAGTCATCGCGACTATAACTGTTCATGGTTTTGACATGACATGATAAGCTGATCAGTTTTTCGCATGAGTTTCTCATTTATTATGATCAATTCCTTTCCTATTCCTATTCCTTTTTGCCATATCTTTGAATCTCAATGTCTTCCATGGTTTCTTTTCTCCTTGCATCATTAGAAGTAAAGTATTTATCTGGGGCGTCTGTTGTCTATCCAATGTACGTGATACAACCAATGTAAATCTCTATAAATGAGGATTTTTTGATCTTGCCAAAGAGAGTGATATTCATAATTCGTCATAGTTGTCTCATCATATATGCATGTAACTTGTCTACTTGAGCTTTATAGATTGTCCAGGTTTCAGCTCCATACAGCAGGGACGAAAGCACTATAGCCTGGTATACCTTACATTTGACAGGTAAGAAACTTGCCAATTTTTTCACAGCCTTTCCTGCAGCCTGCCAAATGATGCAGCCCTGCTCATTCTGTTTGTGATTTCCTGGCCCAGTCATGCATTATCTGAGATGGTGCTTCCTAGGTATTCGAATGCTTTGCACTGGGTCAAACTTTTATATCTAATAGTGATGTTTTCCTCTGTTGCAGGGACAGGTAGGTTCGCCACAAGTTGGTAAAGATATTCGATCTTTATTTTGTTAATCTTTAAGCTGAACTGTCGTGCAACTCTGGCAAAATTATCTACCAGTTTCTGCATATCTTCAGCGCTGTGGGCAACCAGTGCACTATCATCGGCGTACTGCACTTCTCACACTAGGGCCTTCGTAATGCGCATCTTGGCTTAATACCGTTCAGCGTTGAACAGATCAGCATCATTCTAACTCTTTCAAAGCAACTTCCAACACTGCTACAAGATAGAGGGAGAACAGTGCTGGAGCAAGTATTCACCCTTGTTTAACTCCATTTGTCACCGCAAACTCTTTTGAGGCATTGATATCTTGTACTACAAATGCCTGCATTTCTCCGTGGAGGGACCTGACCAAGTTGATGAACCTTTGAAAACGTCCATGTTTTTTAAGAACCACTCACAGTCCATCACAGAACACTGTATCGGAAGCTTTTGTGAAGTCTACGAACATTGTTCTGCTCAATGCATTTTTCTTGAACTTGGCGAAGACACATTATGTTCACAGTGCTTCTACAGCAACGGAAGACATACTGAGTCTCAGGTAAGACATTTGGACAGATATTTAGTCTGTTTAACAGAATACAACCAAAGATTTTCCCAGCTCTACAGCCATTTTTGAAGATAGCAACGATCCCTGCAACTTTCCAGTTTTTCATATATGTGTTATGCGGATATATTTTAAATTACAAAAATAGTTATAATAGAAATACTTTTACAAATACATACATAACAAATACAAAATTTAATACCACACACAAACATGCATACACACACACCCCTCCTAACACAAACACACCTATAATTTTTTCCGTTATATGTAAAAGGCCTGAAATTATGTGAGGAGAGACTAGTCGATTTCATTGACCCCAGTGCTCAACTGGTGGAAGGCGAAGTCAGCTTCAGCGACATTTAAACTCAGAACAAAAAGCTAGAGGAAATGCCGCTAATTATTTTGACCGGCACAGTAACGGTTCTATCGACTCTCCTCCTTACACTCATATCTTTTCTAACATATACACCAGCGTGACCTTTAATGAAATACAGGAATATATTGAAATAACTGGGCTGTTTTATACTTAAAGTGCATTGGGTGCTTTCTTCATTTGTGGTCTGCTGGTTTCAAGATCGATAAACATACATACATACATACATACATACATACATACAAGAAGTTAACTTTCTACTGACCATATCTTATAAACCTGTATCAGCAAGCTCTCAAAGGGAGCAGTAGCATACCACACTGGTTAGCTCTGGCAGAGACAGAACTGATCCCCAAATGCAGAACCACTCACGCGACAAAAAAACTATCGGACAGTTGCATGCTAGAACTTAATGTATACAATATATACAGCATGCTTAAACCTCTTCCTTCAAGGCCATTGTGAAAGTAATAACATCAGCAGAACAAGCAGCTGGGAAGAAGGGAGTCTGGGGATGTGCTGAGCAATTGTTAATAAACAAAACTGTAATGTCAGAGGTGCAGGACCATAGGAGGAATCTCATTTCAAGGAGTGATTATATTATCACTGATAGAATATAGTATTGCAGAAGTATATTCCAAGGGGACAGCTTCTCTGTGATGTTGTTTATACTTTCTGTTAACCCCTTGTCATTCATGTTAAAGAAGTCTGAAGGATATCTCACTGGTTCGTAAGGAAACAGAAATACCAAAATTACATACTGTTTCTTTGTGGATGACTTGAAACTATATGCAAAGAATATGCAGGAGATGAAAAAAAGACTTGACCTGCTTACAACATTCTCAAAAGATATAGAGGCGTAGTTTGGTCAGGATAAATGTTGCTATATGGTTGGGAAAAGAGGGAAAACTGTAAAACAGACTAACAACATCTCTATCAATGACTTAACTGTTTCTCCTGTATGTGACGAAGAATGTTTTAAGGTACCTTGAAAACATATCTTATGATGGCGTTTGTAACAAGACACGTGTCAACATTAAAACCGAATAAAGAAAATATAAATCTGGGAACTCTCTGCATTCAATAAAACGGTAGCCCACAATGTGCTTGCAGTGCCAGTACTCATACCAACATTTGAGCTACTTGATTGAACGCTTGATGAGATCCGAGCCATTGCTGTGAAAACCCGGAAGATACAAATCAGCACACATAATTTCCACATCAACAGTGACGTAGACCGCCACTACCTAAAACGAAAATCAGAGACTTAACATCAATCTAGACTGTCTTTGAATGTCGTATCATATCCCTTCGGCAACATCTTTTAACCACCAAGTGTCAAAGTGCATCCCTTGACCAAGTTTGCATGCATGAGGCTGATAACATCATGAGACTTGGAAAGCAGCTCCTTGGAATATCCCCAAGACCCCTGATGAATGCGGGAGGGTATATCAACCGAAATGTTGTGTTAGCAACAAACAAGATGAGGACAAATATCTGTCAAATGTAAATATGTAAATAATGTGTCTGCTTGTACATATGTCTGTGAGCGCGCGCGCATGTGTGTGTAGATATACACGCACATATTCATATATGTATCTCTCTACTCCTCTCTGCTTCTCTTGAGCACGTAGTAGTGCTCAAATGATTTAAAGTTACACTCCGAAATCTTAATCGCGGACTAAGTCTACAGGGTAAAGATTGACTATGAGAAGAATCCATGTGAGCTGATATGGAGATAGAGATAATGATGCAAATAAACACGCTTGGGCTTTATATACAACATATACGTACATATATTCAAATATATATAGAGAAAAACCAAAACTGAAAATATTCAGTTGAACATTCATGCATAAGCATATAGATATTTATATATTTACAGAACAAAGTTACATGGAGCACAAAAAATACAGAAAATTAAGGGATGAGGGCATGGTATTTCAGGTCCGACAGCTGTTTCATAAGAGGGGGGGGCTATGTATGTATGTATGTATGTATGTATGTATGTATGTATGTATGTGAGAAGGCGCGTGGCCTAGTGGCTAGGGTATTCGGCTCACGATCGTAAAGTCAAGAGTTCGTTTCCTTGTGAATGACACTTCATTTCTCGTTATTTTAGTCCATTCAGTTGGCAAAAAATGAGTTGTGTCAGTAATTCAAAAGGCCAACCTTGTCACACTCAGTGCTACGCTGCTGAATGTCACTAAGAACTACATTAAGGCTATGCGTCTCTGTGGAGTACCTAACCACTTGCACATTAATTTCACGAGGTTATTCGTTTGATCGAATCAACTAGAACACTCGTTGCCGTAACCGACGGAGAGCTAGGCATTTATATATGTATGTATGTATGTATGTATGTATGTGGGTAGGTAGGTAGGCAGTTATGCATGTATGTGTGTGTGTGTGTGTGTGTGTGTAGAAAGTTCTGAAAGAGCTAGTACCTAATTTTGGCATTGAATGTTATATAAATGCCCGAACCTGACGCCATTGTATTGTACCAAAGGTACCGTCCACCTCATCTATCAGGACCAGGTACTGCAATAGCTTAGGGTTCAAAGGCCCATAGTTTTTCAACGCCCTGCCCAAAGAAATTAAGAATGTTACACAATGTGGACGTGGATGTCTTCAAAATGGAACTTGACATTCTCCCCTCCACAATACCGGATAAATCAACGTCCCGGCATGACGTACAGTTGAGAGCAGAAGTGTCAAACTCCCTTATACTTCAAATGGGGAAAATGCATGCAGGAGTGGTGATTTGAAACCCCACCACCCTGGAGAAATCAGCCGAAGAAGAATGATATGTAAAAAATGACAGAGGTGCTCCACTATGACCGCAACCACATGGGTGAAGCCAATAAGAGAATAAAAGAATGTGTGTGCACGTGCGTTTATATGTGTGTGTGTGTGTGTGAGTGTGTGTGTACTCGGACACACTAATACATACATACACACGTATATACGTATGTATGTATGTATGTTTGTATGTGTATGAACACGTACATACATGCACACATTCATTCATACATACATATATACATTCATACATACATGCATACACACACACACACACACAAACACACACACATACACGCGCGCACACACACACACACACACACAC
>NC_068988.1:75590003-75591287 GCF_001194135.2 Octopus bimaculoides
GAAGAAGAAGAAGAAGAAGAAGAAGAAGAAGAAGAAGAAGAAGAAGAAGAAGAAGAAGTGAGGGAAATAAGAGCTAAATGTCTCTCACACATTATTGTTTGAATAAAAAGGACATCCGGGATTAACAAAGTAAAAAGTTGAAGTGTCTTTAATGATTAGGGTCCACCTAGAGCTAACCCTCACCACTACCACCACCACCATTACCTCAATAACTTTCACCACCACCGCCCTACCGACACCTCCGCCATCTCACCAGCTCCATTATTGCCACCACTAACTCGCAGCCCCTATTACAACCATCACCACCAATGCTACCACATCTTTCACCCCACATCCTATCACTGCGATGAATTTTAACGCCACTATCATCACCATCATCACTTTCATCACCACCACTACCACTATTACCACGACTAATGCCACCGGCACCGCTACCACCACCAACGGCAACACCACTACCTCTACAACCACAACCATCATCACTACACCCACTATCACCACAACCTCTGCCACCACCATCACCACAAATTCCACCCACACTTCCCCACCAGAAACAACACTGATTTATATTTGTAAATATATTTAGACATTACCTAGTATTAGTATTGATTTTTTGACTTATTGATCCTCAATCAGTAGGGAACTAATCCATCAGCGGTCATTGCACCTGACAGAAACCTACATAAAATCACCAGTTAAAGAAAGATACATTATATAACGGTGTCACACATGCTCGTTATCTTATAAAGGAAGAGGAACAAAATAAGATGTAATCCTAGATATATCATGTTTGCAAAATTAGGATTGCATGACCGTGGCTTACAGATCAGCTCACCAGTTTGTAATACTTCGACCGTGCGAACCAAAGGAGATGGCGACGTAGACGGAAAAGGCTCCTTTTTACCATGTCGCACGGTCGAACACAAAACAAGATATATAAGTTGGAAGGCTCGTCGTAAGAGATACGAGCTATAGTGCCAGTAAAAGAACCTTTAGGACCAACTCAACCGTTAGATATATAATGAGAATAAATTTATTAACAAAGTGAAACTGTTTGTGTCTGTGTGCGCGTGCATGCGACATATAAAATTAACACAGTAGATAAGTCAGGCCTTCGTGTACAAGAGAAGGTATACAACAATGTGAAGTGACGGACAGTCGTATAAACAATAGTGTGTGTACAATATGTGAGAGTACAAGTGTGCGTGTGAATGAGAGGAAACACAGAACATAGAAAGAGTGTCTGTAACATAGACTGCAAAAAGTCTTAAAACACTGAGATAG
>NC_068988.1:75591705-75595729 GCF_001194135.2 Octopus bimaculoides
TGTGGTCAACGACCAGACCTGTGAGAGATCTAGAATCGAAGACAATTGCCGTCGTTGGATCGGGCTTATTTATAGGCGAAAAAGGGCTCACCGGAAACCCAGTAAAACTCCTTCTCACGTGACTTTAGCTGAAGCCACGATTGGATGTAATGCCCCCTTAGCAAGCAGAACATGGGGACAATTGCCGCGCAAAATAAGAACCAATCAGGATGATGGACAGAAGGGTCCAAGGCAACTGAAGGCTAGATGTTAGCAGCTTCGTTATCATTTATGATTGAATGCCCGAGAGAGAGGTTTCACTACAATACTATTTCAAATGCATTCTGGGATGCAGAAGATATAATCTGTTCTGGATCAGTTCTGGTTTTTTTGGTTCTGCTGGACATTTCTTTGTGGTCAAGAACGGCTAAAGATTGTCAGAAAAGAAAACATTCTAATCACCGGCCCGTAGTACCTCGGTTGAGACCTATCAATGCAGAGCTTCCTAGTCTCCGTAACTGTTGAGTAGCGTTATTCCAGAGATCCTTCAGAGGAATCCAGTTCATAAAGATTATGAAAAGGAGAGGAGACAATACGAACCCCGGCTGAAGTCTAGCACCCACATTGAAAGGTTTACTCGGATACATTGAAGCCAAACCCCTGCAAAAACCGCCATAGCATGCTTCACTTTTCTAAGCAGCAGTATAAAATATTAATCATTTCCAAATATAAGAAGACAAATGTAATTGATTTGAGAAGTTATGGTGAAATATCATCGGTATGTTGTTAATTTACCAGATCGGCTGGTTCATTGGGTGACCAAGATACTCTCATGGAATGTTACCAAATAAGGTTTATTTAACAGTAAACCCCCTCTTGCAGCCCACACTTATTCCATCGGTGTTGCAATGTTGGATTTCATTGGTGAAGAAGCTTTCATTTCGTTGCTCAAAAAATCACCAGCAGACATGACATCATCATTACATGATACTTGCTTCCAACCAAGTGTTTTATGATGTTGGAGAACAGATCAGATAATAGTCAGATGGGGCCAAATCAGGAGAATAGGGAGGCTTGCTAATCAGTTCAAAGCCACAGTCAAGAACAGCAGCCATAAAAAAACAACGATTTGCGTGCTGGAGCATTGTCCTGATGAAACAAAACTTCTTTTATCAGTTTTTCTGGGCGTTTGGTGTTGATAGCTTTTCATAACTGCCCGAGCAATTTGCCAAAGTACTCCCCATTGATGGTGTGGTCCTTTTGATGATAGACAATAAACACAATACTATTTGAATCTCAAAAAACTGAGGTCATCATCTTCCCTGCAGATGAAACGACATTGGCCTTCTTTGGAGCAGGTGGGGCGAGGTGTTTCCACTGCATGGATTGTCTCTTTGTCTCTGGTCCAAAGTGATGAACTCCACACCCATCCTGGCTTAAGAAACCAGCTGGATCTGCCGTGACGTGATCAGTCCGGTGCCCTTTTGATCGGGTGTCAGAAGACGTAATACCACACACCTTCATCATGCCATGTTTATTATGCAGAATATTCTCAACTTGCTTACGGGATATGCTAATAGCATTGGCTATTTGATTTATAGTCAATCGCCTGTCATTCATCAGCATGTGGTGAATATGATCAATGTTTTTTCTCGGTGGTGGCAGTTTCAGGACGTCCAGATGTTGGATCATCTTCAAGAATCTCCCTTCCTCTCCCTAAATTCAGCTTTCCACTTTTGCACTGTTGATAAAGCTGAATGGTCATTCCCTAATGTAGCAACCATGTCAACATGAATGTCTTTGGGGGCCAAACCGTTTTTCTGCAGGTACTTGATAACACCACAATGCCAAATTTTGTCGATTTTGAAGAGATGTCGTTACTAGTTAGTTTTGAATTCTTCTTTGAACACTTTGGTAGATGACGCTCTCTTCGGGATCGTCGCAAGGATGCAGTGCTAGCCTCTCCCTCTCTTTGTTCTTCGTCACTGGAAGAGCTCACGACCCTCCTGACGTCTAGGACATCACGTGGCATTCCTTCCACCGACACATTGTTACGAGAGTTCACTGCTGTCACCCTTCCTTTTCCCCACTGAGTTGTACATCACGCATCGGGGAGTTTCACCCACACTTCTTTCCCGAAGGGTCGCGGTTCCACGCTCGGGTGTCTCCATTCGTATCTAAATACAGCCTTTTGTGGGACCGTCTCCCCAGCCTGTCCTGACCTTGGCGACATATTGTACCAGAACACTACTTTGATGGGAGAAATCTTCCCCCTCTCAGCCATGGCTTTGATTGTGCGATGATAACGTTCCGCAATTCCATTCCCGCCAGGCCTATATACTGCTCTTAAGAAACGTCTGGTATTCCATTGGTTGAGCATCTCTTTCAGCTTCGCCGAGCGGAACACTGTGCTGTTGTCCATAAACAGCTCATCAACTGGCACCCCTCTCTTCAGGAATACTGCATTGAGGACCCCTACAGTTTTAGCCGCAGCTCTCGTCCTAATTTCTTTCCATATTGCCATCCGTCCTGGCCCACAGTCAACTATTGAGAGGTACTGCCTGCCCCGATAATGAGTCATATCCATCGCCAACCTTTTCCAATCTTCTGCAACCTGAATCCTTCCTGGCTCATGCACACTCGGCACGGCGTCTATGGACTGGCATCTGTCGCAGCTCCACACCCCTTTCCGAACACTTTCCCTGGTAACATTAGGGTCCACTTTCCAGGCCAGGAACAGAGTCCTGTCTACACCCATATGGTGCATCTGTGCAACCTCCTCCGCTCTGAGCCCGCCAGATGACACACTGCAGTCACCACACTCTGTACATCCTCTGCCGCCACCAACCAGGGCTTTTTCATCCTGGTTAGCACATTTGCCTTATTCTTTTCTGAAACATTACCTGCAGTTTCAAGCCAAACTCAGTGGCCAGCTCTCTGATGATTTCTAACTACCGCTTCACTATCATTTCCGCGCCTCCCTTTGTGCGGACTCTCCTTTGATTGCTGATCACTGATGCCACCCACCCTCTTACTGTGGCCGAATCAGTTCGAATTTCCAATTCGTGGAGCCCCTATCTCAGTGCCAAGTTCACGCCCTTTAGTACGGCATCCAATTCAGTCACATTGATGTGGCTGCAATCATCCTTTTTACGAGCCACGCTGCATATTTCACCTCTACACCTCCACTTCCAGGATGACTCCTATTGCTATGCTAATTGCATCACACCAAACAACTCCCTTTTTGTTTCGGGTACATTCCAGCTGCCCCTCACTGGATCCTCCGCTCTCACTCTCTCCAAAACGTCTTGCATCATGACAGTTGTCTTCTCCCCTACTTTGTCGCTCCACTATACTCCTTCGGCACGCCTCTTGACAAAAGTTGCATACTGTCCGGAGCCATCCTGCAATTGGGTAGTGTTCCACCAGATTTCCACACACCGAGAAGAGTTCTCAGCTACTCATATCTTTGATCAGGTCCGGAATCTCATCTCCTCGGCAAACATCAAGCCTGCCTATCTTATCTCTTTCAAACTTGAGCCCTAGCGCAGCGCCTCCTTCTATGACAGTCAGCCCAAACTTCTTCAGATGATCTACGATTTCCTCTGCCGTGACGTGATCAGTCCGGTGCCCTTTTGATCGGGTGTCGTCGATGTGTGAATTAGTCGCTTTCTCTACCTCGACCACCTTCCCAAAGACTGTCTTTAGGACCTTTGCCATAACTTTTGGTGCCGAACTCAAGCCAAACCCCAACCTCACCAACTGGTACTTCCACAGTTTCTTGAGCACATGAAGTTGCAGATAGGCCGAATTCAGGTCGACGATTGTAGATGCTCCTGTCATGTGCCTCCAAACCCGCAAAGTTTCCCCGCAGACATCTGCTGCCTCACCACCCATATGACATGACACGCGCTCATTCAGATCACGGAAATTGAGTATTGGTTGAACCTTGTTCTTCGTGGGCTGGACCACAGCCATTAAGGGCAACACACCATTTTTCTCTTCTCCTTCCCCATAGCCTCAAAATACCCACCTCTATCCATCG
>NC_068988.1:75596465-75598734 GCF_001194135.2 Octopus bimaculoides
AAATTTTGCTGATCGTCTTCCGACATCTCTAGATACAGGCTCAGCGCGCTACTTTCTAAATACAACAGTAGGAGGCTGGCTACGTCCTGTATCCCCTGTAATTTTGCTACCAGCTTCACCTTCTTTATCCAGGCCACCACGTTGCCTTGGTCTCAACATGTTGTTGCCGAGTTTAATTTTCGATGCCATATTTTACTGTGGACATACATTTTTTTTTTTGGACGCTACGCAATGAGCCGAAATAGCTTGTGGTATGAAGGGGAAATTAGGGAGAATTGAGGCTCTCTTACCTGTCGTTTTGGAGGGAGCATTCTCTCACCACCCAAGTGGTCATTTCCTTCTCTTGGTCGTACACGCACGTCTTGACTTCATGCTGTCCGGCTGCACTCGGCCCTCTTCCTGTCTCTGCTGCGCGTGCTCTCTTCAGCACTTCTGTCCTCAGGGTCTCCCGACAGGGCCTACCCACTCTCCCACTTCCGCCTTCACCACAGCTTCAGCTCAATACCACATAATACTTTGACATTGAAAATGTAATAGCATCAGTACGGTGTACTTCAACCTGGTTCCTTACAAGAATAGATTCTTTTCTTTAATAAACTCTTGGTCTTCTTCCCCGCGCTTCACCAAACCGTAAAATTCTGCTTTTTCCAACTACTTTTTCACATGACAATGTGCAATCAAAGTTACTCCGAGAGTAACTTACAAAATTTTTGACAATGTTTTGCATTTGAAAATTACCATTACCAGCAATCTTATGCCATTAGCCATGGCCAGTAATTCTAACATACACTCTCTTGCTGCCCACATTTCCTCCAGTTCTAGTGTTTTGCATATAAAAACACATTGGCGTCTCATCTATATTTTCGATTGGCTGAAGTTCAATATAAAGCTGTAGCAGAAGTATGTTTATCATTCGGCTGTTTAGCCTTAGATACCCAAATTTTGACTCATTACGCTGGTTTTCTACAAGTGGTCGCATGACCTAGTCACGTAATAGTATACACATTGACCAAATCCGTTTGTGGAGATTGGATATTTTAGTTATCCAATTAGATCGCTTACCAGACTAGCCAAGCACGGCAAAATGTGTTGGTTCGCTGAAGCTCTACCACATATATAAATTAAGAAATTTCCTCTAAGCTAGCTCAGAGAGGAGAATTATTCAGCAGAGAGCTTTAACACACTGTTGTGTTTCGTCAAGCGCACATCACCAAGTTCCAAGTTGCATGAGAAACCAATATGTATATTTTCTGATAATATCATTCATGTTGTACCAACTTTTGCTGTACTTTCCATTAGACGTTTGAATAAAGTGTGGCAGTCAGTTACAACTCTTGTTCTCGTATTTCGTTTCGTTGTTATACCTGACTCATTTGGAACCAGAAAAAATTATAATGTTATCAAGGCCAAAACCACGCTTTTTAACCTCCGAACGACTAAGAACTATCTTCGCAGCATGCCAGTCACCCAACTGAAACTGCTTACCCGTATAACCAGGTAATGCGATACGTCATTCATTCAGTTTTTTGTTTGTTTGCGTACGATAGAGATGTTTTAGGTAACACTATTATGAAATAATTATACATAGTTATTATAAACAGAACAAAACAGTTATATGGAAAGATATTTGCATGTATGTATGTATGTATGTATGTATGTATGTATGTATGTATGTATGTATGTGTGTATGTATGTATGTATGTATGTATGTATGTATGTATGTATGTATGTATGCATGTATGTATAACGACATTAGGACCGAAAGTTGATTACCTTTTACTGCCCATTGTATACGAAGTAGGTTAAACAAGTAAAAGAAAGTGAATCTTTAAAGGAACTGACAGAGTTCCGATGTGGTATCAAAACTGGTTCAGTTTGGAGATTTAATATTCCAGCTTTTTATAACCCCTGTAGAAACAGCATTCGGAAATACAATTTGGTAGTGGTTACACAACTTTCCTTTGAAGCCAACCGCCTTACTGTTTTACACGCCCGTCACAGAATTGGTCATGCCTTTTATGAAAATATTAGGTCGTCGTTTTAAACTAGGAATCTGTGCGAGCTGGTTCAAATCTTAACAAAATCCTTACTACAAGACCAATTACTCATTCACTCTAACGACGTGCTGAATTCCCTCGATTCTTTTGATAATAAATTTTACTGTATATGTGTGCGCAGAGAGAGAGAGAGAGAGAGAGATAGAGAGAGAGAGAGAGAGTGAGAGAGAGAGAGTGAGAGAGAGAGAGAAAGAGAGAGAGAGAGAGAGAGA
>NC_068988.1:75601769-75602109 GCF_001194135.2 Octopus bimaculoides
GTTGGTGAGAGGTGTGTGTACGAGTATGTGTGCGTGTGTATGTGTATGTGGGTGTGTGCGTGTGTGTGTGTATGTGTGTGGATGTGCGTGTGTGTGTGGGATTGTGATGTGTGTGGGATTGTGAGTGTTAGGTACGTGTGCGTGTGTGTGTATGCGCGTGTGTGTCTATGTGTGTCTGTATGTGTGTGGCTGTGTGCGTGCGTGTGCGTGTATATTTTTTGTGCGTGCGTGTATGTGTATATTGTGTATGTTTTCGTGCGTGCGTGTGTGTGTGTGTGTGTGTGTGTATGTTGTGTATATGTGCGTTCCTGTGTGTGTGTGTGCATGTGATTGCTTACGT
>NC_068988.1:75603978-75604577 GCF_001194135.2 Octopus bimaculoides
ATATTATACAACTTCTACTCGTCAGTATAATATGGTCAAGAAAAATAGAAATAAACAGTGAATCAACATACCAAACGAACACCATGTATCCAGCATAGCATATAGACGACTGTTCATCGCTATTTCCCTATATAAGTGGCGGGAATTTCGAATTGTATCTCGGTAAATATGCCTCTTACTCAGAATAAATTCAGCACTGAATACATTCTGGTAATATATTTAAATTTCAATAATAGGACGAATTCTTTTACAAGAATTTATCAAGTAGCTAGCGTGAAAAAACCTCATAAGGGAAAAAATCCATCATTTATTCCCGAAATATATATTTATATTTATATAAGGGCATTACTATATAATAACGCCTCACGCTATGAGGGACTCTAAGGTCAGACTACTATAAAAAAAAGCACATTTTTACCGAATGAGAGTCCCTCATGGCGTGAGGCGTTAGTATATAGTAATGCCCTTATATAAATATATGAATATATATATATATGTGCATGTGTATATGTATATATATAGGCATGTATATATATGTATGTATGCATGTATACATACATACATATATATATATATATATATATATATATATATATATA
>NC_068988.1:75604787-75607728 GCF_001194135.2 Octopus bimaculoides
TGTGTGTGTGTGTGTGTGTGTGTGTGTGTGTGTGTGTGTGTGTGTCCTCGCATTCGGTAAAAATGTGCTTTTTTTTATAGTAGTCTGACCTTAGAGTCCCTCATGGCGTGAGGCGTTATTATATAGTAATGCCCTTATATAAATATAAATATATATTTCGGGAATAAATGATGGATTTTTTCCCTTATGAGGTTTTTTTCACGCTAGCTACTTGATAAATTCTTGTAAAAGAATTCGTCCTATTATTGAAATTTATATATATGCATATATATATATGCACATACATATATATAAATGCATACATGCATACACACATACATGCATACATGCATGCATGCATACATACATACATACATACATACATACATACATGCAAACATATATCATGTATAAGCATATCTGAAAAGAAAGAAAAACTATATATTAAGATATAAGTAAACGAATGAATTAAAAATAGAAATAAAGAAAGAGAAAAATAAGAGAAAAGATTGTTCGGAGAGAAAATCTGTGAATAAAAGAATTTTCTGCAGTTTTGTTGATGCAACTGTTAGAAAGGCTTCATCTAAACAAATGGGGTTGGTTACATTCCAGTAAATCTATTGGCTTAAAAGCGTATATTTTGTGAATAATTGAGTGGCATACAGGGAAAAAGATAGAGGTAGAGAAAGAGATACCTGATAGCTTACTGGTAAAGCACGGTCACTTTCAAGTGTTCGTTATGTATTAGGTTAATGAGAGACGGAAGATGAAAGATACGAGACTTTTTATTAATCACTACAGTTATTTCAACCCATCTAACATTGACCCCTTACGGGTGGGAGAATTAACAAATGGTTCGGGAGCATCCGACGGTGCAGATGTTTCTCTTCGGATGATAAATAGATATAACTCGTTAAAATAACAGTACATCTCAGTTCGTGTAAAGAAAAGCAGCAAATTAAAGGATACAGCTTTATTTATATAGAAGATCAATAATAAAATAACATTCAAAAAAGAAACGAACGCGCAATACAGCAGAAAAGGTATCAAATATAACCGTTAACAGGCATGGATGTATAAACGCCCTCGTGTAGGTTGTGTGGCGCTTGTACACGCGCTCATGCAAGTATCCTCGAAGATGTAAGCATACGCACACGTGTGGTTTAGTGCACATACATTCACATAATGAATTAAATAGCTACTTGGTGTTTACAAGAATGAGGAGGTTAAAGCTAAATTTAATTCATTCATACCTTAAGATGGATTGCGTTAACAGTTACTCAAAGTCACTCCCACTGCATTGTGCGAAATATACATTTATATGCATGTAAGCGTCTTGAGAGTCTTTCAGAAATTCTATTAATGATCTTCTCATTGGTCCACAGAATAGACAGGGATTCCTCGGAGCAGAGTCGGCATTTCTTGGAAATTATATTATAAGGCCTTACTATGGATCAAGTGACGTTATACTTAATTTTATCTTCCTTAAGTTACCACACAAAATCGGCTAAAGATGTATGTCTCTTATTGATTATCTTGAAGCTGGCGTGCCACGAAGATGGAAAAGATAACACTGCATGTTTCGAAAAAAGGATATCCAGTAGGAAGGATTATATAAGTGAACTTTTAGGAAAATAAACAACCATTTCATACGAAGAATGAAGTGGAAAGCTTTCTTCTTTGACAGAAAAGTTGGAAGAACTACTGACTAACCAACATGTGCACACACACACACACACACACACACACAAACACACACACACACAGTGAAAAAGAATTTCGTTGAAGAGGTTTTTCCCACTTGGTGAGTTGTAGTAAAAAAATATATAATAAAAGGAAATGCTCACAATTTATATATTTTTTTATATGTTAAAAGATAGCATATTATTATAGTCGACCGGTTCGCGTTTCGTTAATCACCATAGAAATTGGTAAAAATATTGCCATTTCGTACTTTCTTAAACAGTTTTTAGTCCATGTTGTTTGTATGAGAGTTTGTTTCTAAATGAATCAGCATGTAGGAAAGATCTTAGGAGAGGCAATTGGTGATTGCTATTATTCGGACAGCGAAAGTAATTGTACTTGGAGAGGGTAAATTTATATAAATTCACGAGCTAAAGTAGTGAGATAAAATATGTACTGTGTTGGTTATGCGTTCACGAATTAAATAAAATTGGTTATGCAGTCATATTCAGGCGTGGTTTGTATTTTTCAATAAATATATTTTCTTTATTTAATCGTTCTTGAATAAAAATTGTTGATGGGAAAAACCGTGAAGTTTGGTTGGAGATTCCCTGCACATCTGTCTGTGTTCACTCAATGGTATCTGTCTATACCTTGGGAAACGGATTTCTTCCTTATGCAGTGTACTTCTCCGTCTAAGTGACATCCTTGTTTGGCCTATATACTTGTGTCCACAACCTGAACAAGATATCACATAAATTGAATTTTCGGTTGCACAAGTGAAATTGGTCTTAATTCTGAATCTCTGTCCTTGTTTGAAATGGAATTCCGAACCTTCCAGTAGGTTGGGGCATGTTCCACAATTTGGACACCCGCATGTTTTTAACGATTCGTTTCGTTGTTGTTGGGCATAACTTCGCATTTGTCAGTAGTCTTTTTAGTGATTTGGGTTGTTTTTTTTACACTTGATGAATTCGTGTGTTTGATGAATTCGTGTGCATCATCTTTGGATCCCTGGCGAGCATTGATAGATTTTGAATGATAGTATTTTATGTCTCTTGGGTTGTGTGTCCACACACACACACACACACACACACACACACACACACACACACACACACATTGGGTTGGTAAAAGGTTTGTACCACTTTTTAGTTGGTGGTGTTTAATCACGCGATCTGTTTTATCACGTGGCAAGAACATATGACATATATATATATTTTCTGAAAGAGGAGATCTCAACATACTTTTGTATTTGAATAGTGTTTATTTCCGGATA
>NC_068988.1:75609188-75612109 GCF_001194135.2 Octopus bimaculoides
GATAGCAGTGGGAGTAATGATAAGAGAGAGTGATAGAGTGGGTATGTGAGAGGAAGAGGGAGATGATGTTTAACAATGTCTCTCTGACAGAAATTCCTGTGGCCAACATACTGAGCCAACTACTGAACACTATCATTTTTGTTTTATTTTTTTACTTTCTTTCACACACACACACATATATGTATATATAAAATACACTTTAATTGAAATAAAGTTTCCCTAAAATTAAACGTATCTAATATAATAAATGTGAATGTCAGTGTGTCACATTTTTTCAACTTTAATAAATCTTTTCTACTGGCCTCAAATTTTGGGGAAGGGATTAAGTCGATTACATCGACCTCGGCGGAATTCCAGCTCAAAACCTTACGGCGGACGTAATACCGCTAAGCATTTCGCCCGGAGTGCTAACGATTCTGCCAGCTCGCCGCCTTAATATAATATAATAATATATAATAGATGTGAATGTCAGTGTGTGTCACACTTTTGCAACTTTCCTCCTAGAAGCCGTAGCTCAACATATACCATTTGTGAATCATGCTGACTCTGTGAGTAAATTAAAAATATTCCAGGCCGAATCCGGACCCACAATCCTGAAATTTTAGATTCCCAAGTTTTCAATACTGTGATTGTTTTCGGCAGTTTTTTTACATAACCTTTTTGCGACGAATATTTTTGTACGATAACAATTTTTATAATCTAAAAAGCCAACTCTGTGAGTGAATTAAAAACACTCCGGGCCGAATCCGGACCTGCAATCCTGAAATTTTGGATTCCTCTGTTTTCATTACTGTGATTGTTTTCAGTGATTTTTTTTACGTGATTTTTTCTTTTTTTTTTTTTTTTTGCAACGAATATGATCATCATTGGGATATGACACTGGAGGAAGCAATTGCAACAAATTCTCCAAAACAAATTAGAAATCTGTTTGAAGATCTTTCCATTCGGGGTCAGTTGCTTAAAAGCTATACACTAGCCGCTTATCGGGTGGCTTTTAAGCTAGTATTTTTTAACTTACGATGAAAATAAAGTTTGCTTTAGAAGCGTTGAGATGTATTGAAAGATACAGAAATTATTTATTCTCAAACGCATGATAATGGTAATACAATAGCAATATTTATTCTCAAACATATATATGACGGGCTTCTTTCGGCAAAAGTGGTTTGGCAAAAGACACCAACAAAATAAGTACCTGGTTTAAAATAATAAGTTCTAGGGTGGATTTGTTTGACTAAAACCCTTCAAGGTGGTGCCCCAGCATGGCCACAGTCAAGTGAGTGAAACAAGTAAAAGAAAAAGATAATGTAGTTGATGCAGAAAAAGAAATGAACTACTTAGGGAATAAAGAATTTAGAGACACTATTAAGTAGTGTCTTTCCTGTCTTTTTCCTCTAGACATAGTATATCTAAGACTACACTTTCTAATGTGTCCTTCCTTTTTTAAAACAGCGGAAAACAGGATCTGTTTCTCAGTTTAACATTACTACCTGGCTCTCTGGTATGTTAAGTGGAGGAATCCAGTGTTAGGAGAGTTCAGGCCAGGTCTCTGGCCTGGGGAGACTTTCCTCCTACCCTTGAACCAGTCTTGAAAGTCTTGAAAATCGACAAAATTTGGCATCGTGGTATTATCAAGTACCTGCAGAAAAAAGGTTTAGCCCCTAAATACATTCACGCTGACATGGTTGCTACATAAGAGGATGATGCTTCAGCTTTATCAACAGTGCAAAAGTGGGTGGCTGAATTTATGAGGGGAAGGGAGATTCTTGAAGATGACCCAACGCTTGGATGTCTTGCAACTGCCACCACCGAGGAAAACATCGATCGTGTTCACCACATGTTGATGGATGACAGACGATTGACTACATATCAAAGAGCCAATGCTATTAGTATATCCCGTAAGCAAGTTGACAATATTTAGCACAATAAATATGGTATGATGAAGGTTTCTGCTCGGTGATTGTCACGTCTTCTGAGACCTAATCAGAAGCGCACCTGACTGATCACATCACAAGAACATCTGACATTGTTTTAGGCAGATCCAGCTGGTTCCCTTGAATGCTTCTTAACCCAGGATGAGCGTTGGGTTCATCACTTTGAACCGGAGATGAGAAGAAAATCCATACAGTGAAAACACCTGTCCTCACCTGCTCCAAAGAAAATCAAGGTGGTTTCATCTCAGAGAAGATGCGGACCTCAGTGTTTGGAGATGCAAAAGGCATTGTGTTTATTGCCTATCTTCAAAAGAGCTACACCATCAATGGAGAGTACTTTGGCAACTTACTGAGTCAGTTATTAAAGATTATCAACACCAAATGCCCAGGGAAACTGACGAAATGAAGTTTGTTTCATCAAGAGAATGCTCCAGCACATAGGTCCTTAGTTTCAGTGACTGCAGTACGTGACTGTGGCTTTGAACTGGTTGACCAGCCTCCCTATTCTCTTGACTATCATCTAACTATCATCTCTTACGCAGCATGATAAAACACTTGGCTGGAAGCCAGTATTGCAGTGATGTTGACGTCATATCTGCTGTTGATGTTTTTGAGCAACAGGATGAAAGCATTTTCACTAACTGGATCCAAGCTCGCAACTATAACGAAAGAAGTGTGCAGATCGTAAGGCGGACTGTGTTGAAAAATAAACCTCATTTGGTTACATTGCATGAGAGTATTCTGGTCATCCTGCGACCTTTTCTGCCGACCCTCGTAAATTTTTTTATAAATCAAGAAATGATGTATGATATTTGGTGTAACTCTACTTATCTATGTTGCTTATATACATGCAACTTGCCAAACTGAATTATTTCATTTAGCTCAGGATATAAACAACACAGGGATCTATGTATACACACACACACACACTCTCTCTCTCTCTCTCTCTCTCTCTCTCTCTCTCTCTCTCTCTCTCTCTCTCTCTCTCTC
>NC_068988.1:75612896-75619393 GCF_001194135.2 Octopus bimaculoides
GCACACACGAAGAAATAACATAATTCGTACAGAAGTTTTACCAAGAGAAGGAGAGAGAGAGAGAGAGAGAGAGAGAGAGAGAGAGAGAGAGAGAGTGTGTGTGTGTGTGTGTGTGTGTGTGTGTGTGTGTGTGTGTGTGTGTGTGCCAAAGGAAGTTATTTTTACATCATGAAACGTATGAAAATGTACACTCAAATATTGTATTAAAAGAAGTTATCTTTACAGACCATGTTATCTATATAATTATCAATATAATTGATAGCAAAATGTGTAAAAAATTAAATGAAACCTATGTTTAGTCATATATCGGTGAAGTTTGTGATGTTGTTGACAACATAGTGTCTCCATACATTATAATGAGAAATTGAAAGAGAGATATTGCCACTTTGTCAGCGGAAGTAGTGGGGTGGAGAACTTACCCTGCCAATTAAGGGCAAACTTATTTAGATTTATTTACCACTCAAAAATGGTTTACCTTCAGGAGTAGTCCCCACCTAACTGTATTTCCTCATAACATATAGAGAAATGGATGTCTTTTAATGAAATTGTTTTGGTTGTGGCTTATTTTAATATATTTGTGCATATTTTCACAAATGTTTGTCTGGTGCGATCACCCCTACATAGCTGTTGGTGGCTTAGCAATCATGGGCGAAGTCCAATTTTGGTAGTATTGTTCAAATTTTTCTTCTTTTGGAATGAAGAAACGTATGTAAAAATGTCTTCTTTTTGCGCGCGCGCGCACACATACACTGTAGGTGAAAGTTCAGTACGAATTATGTTATTTATTGATGTGTGCACGCGCAAAATTACAGCTCAACTCCAATGGAAATTACCTATTTTTATTTTGTAATTGGTGCTTGGGATGAGCGTATTGTAAAAACTGGATCTTCGAAATAAACTTAAAAGGAATTTTTTTTTTCATAAATCGTGTCCTGTACCTGTTGTTTTTAGCTTATCGGAAGTGATTTATTTCCTCCCCACCCACGCTTTTTTTTTTTCAAAAGTTTGTTGGGATTCCTATCTTTTCAATATAGGAGATTAAGATTTTGCCGAAAAATCACGTTTTCAAAATTGCAAATTTCTCCCCTCCCAGTTGTTTAATTTGAACTTTTTTCGGATTTTTTTTTTGTTTGTAATTTACGTAGAAAAATACAGAGTACGAATCTTTAGGAAAATTTTAATCTTTATAATTTTTCTCAAATAAACACTCAATTATCCTTCCCCAACCTCCACCACCAATCACCACCCCACTTTCAAAAAGGTAAAAACTCGGAATGTTTTAGCTTTTTTGAAAGCGTGGAAGTTTCTTCAGAAATTATGTAGTGTAGGTGTTGTTTGTAGCATGTCGTGTTTTCTGGTGGTGGTTTGATATTTTTTATATGTGCTACTTCATTAGAATTCTACGCATGCGTGAAACACCGGACGAAAGTTAAACAGAAGCAAATATAAATATTTCCCGAAAATGACTTGAAAATTGTGCCGCCTGACCTCGTTTTCGAGGTTATTTTAGTAGTAAAAAAGAGTTGTGCCAAAAACATTACTGAATCTTTTCATACCACATACGTCAAAATCGGTAACTCAGTTTTCGAATCCATAAGGAACATACGCGCGAGCGCGCACGCACACGCACACACACAAACTCTGTCTTGTATATATAGATAAACGAAGTACGCACGTCTGTAAGCATACGACCGAGAAATATCATTTGCTGAAAGACAAAGAACAAATTGTTTTGTATTCTCTAAATACGATTGATCAGAGGTACAGTAAATATTAAAATAGCATTACTGGGATTCTCCATTTGAGGTTTCTAGGCTGAACACATGTACATCATCACATATACATATGGAATACACATACACACATAAACAATAACAAAGCACACATACATGTGCACATTCATTATACAAATGCAAATTTTATCCACATATTTACACACACCAACTAATTCAGATAACTATAAACCTCAGGAGTCTTCTTGACTTAAAACAGCCTTCCCACTTTGTTAGTGACCTGTTTAAATTTTGTAAACGTAAAAGAAAAAAGCAGAAACAAAATTCAAACCCCAAAGGAAACGTGCGTGTGTGTGGTACAGGCTTCCTCACAGTTTCCATGTAGGAAACGTCACCTATCAGGCATTAATCAGAGTTAGAGGTTACAGTAGAAGCTGCTGAAGTTCATCTTTAATTTTGTTGAAGAATTAATGAGATTTATGGCTTTTTGGTGAGGAAATTTCTCTGCTGGTTTTTACAATGAAATCCAGATAGTTTTTGCTCTAAACGCCATTCCTTTCAAACCAGTGATGAATGCAGCTAGTCAAAGCTGGACGCACGAAACTTTAATAAGTGAGTCTGAAAATTATATTTCTGCTGTTCAGATTGGAAGGGTCTATTGTTGATATTTTAGACCACACTGTCACCAAGGATCTTTCTTTGCAAAAACACATCCCAATAACTAGCCTTTCCTTTCAGAGCCTGAAGACACATCAGACCCCAATAATTACTGATACTCAGCAAACCTAGGGTGAGACCCAAGATGGCATATTGCTCTCACAACTGACCTTGCTACTGTCATACAGACTTATATCTTAAATTGCATTCAGATAAGAGTCACTCGATTGACTAGCATAGTCACTCAGACACGATCTGACCTTTGGGTCACAGCGTCTTTCCTCTCTCTGCTGTTTCTATCACTACTATAATGGTATTTGATCCTCTGAGCTAGATTGGCTCATACCACCTTATTTGTCTCACCTTTTTCATCCCCAACCATGTTGTGTCCAGTACCCCAGGTTTCACACCTAGTCATTTCTTCTAAGATCATTATCCTCCAATCTCACTAGTATCAGAGGACCTGTAAAAGTCACAGGCTCTGCTCTTCTTCAAGACACTGGTCCTTCCTCGAGATCCAGCTCTATTAAAGGACTTTTCTAAGTTACTTTTCATTGAAATAATGCACGTGTCTTGGTTGTATGTGGATATCGGCTCGGCGTGAAGAAGTGACCTATGATATCTGTGTTTGGATACAAGTAGTAGAATGGATATGGGAAATATAACCAATTCCTGACACATACATGGGCTAGAGTATGATTCTGAGAGAACTTCGTTGGAACACAAAGCAATGGAGATTTTTTTATTCAGGACATAAGAAACAACTGGAGTTCAAAAGTGGTCAAATTTAAATAGAAGTTCTTAGATGTAGATGAGTGCTTTTGGCTGTCATGTGCAACAACAGCAACACTTTCAATGAAGTTCTGAGGATGAGAAACCTTTAGATGTGATGTAGTAAATCTCCTCATCAGAGTATGTTTTTTACTCCGTTTGTTTTTTGTTTTTTTTTGTGAGACATAATAGAGGTCACAGAATAAGAGGACTTGGACATTAAAAGGAGATTGTTGCTTACACTGTCCCCACAAATTATTTCTCCTTTTCTTTCATATTCATACATATCCTTAAAGAATGATTTTTATTACAATAAAAAAAAGTGGAAAGTCAGATATTCATAATTTTATTGAGTGACTTCGAATGTTTGCCAGTAGCTGGCCTGCTAAGTTAGAAGTTAGAAATTATTAACGTGTGCGTATGTAGATACATGCGTGTATACACCTATACATACCCTGATGTGTAGATTATCAGACAAGGAAAGATTCTGTTTGCCATACATTTGAACTCTCTCCCTACTTTTTAGTTCACACTGTATTATGCTTCTGATGTGAGAGGATCCCTTCTGTTCATCGTATATTGCTTCTAGTCAATATCACTGAAGATGCTGCTGCACCTATTCTAATCCTCACCCCAATACCCCATTGTGTTATTCTAGTACTGGACCCACCTACTTTCCATTCACCATTTGATCTCTGTGACGCATCTTATAGTCTATGTATAGGTGGCTACACTGGACTAATAGTACCCACTTCACCCTCTTCTTCTGTGCTGCCTACCATCACCGTTTCAACGTCTATGAAGATATTCTTACTTCTTCCCCCCCCCCCCACACATCCTGGAGCTTTGCCGCTGCTGTATCTTCAGAGTCACTTTGACTTCTGTCAACTACCAATGTCAGTCATATTTCTTTGAACATATGCACTTATCTCAGAATACATAGTACGCCTACAACTTATCCCTCTCATTATGATTCATGTTTGTCATAACTTTGTAACAATGCTGGCAAGCTA
Organism: Octopus bimaculoides; assembly: GCF_001194135.2. Taxonomy (NCBI): domain Eukaryota; kingdom Metazoa; phylum Mollusca; class Cephalopoda; order Octopoda; family Octopodidae; genus Octopus; species Octopus bimaculoides. Next base: position 75,617,071 of record NC_068988.1, read on the forward strand.
ACAGAAACGTAGTGTTATGAGGCCTCTTTAGTTGTGTTGAGGATATGGCTGTATCTCTAGTGCTGGTACCATGAAAAATCACCCACAGCACTGTGCTGTGTAAAGTGGTTGATGTTAGGAAGAACATCCAGATGTAGAAACCAAGCCAAAACTTAAATGCGAGAAGCGGTCCCCAATCTGTCTAGGTGCGCATTATGTCCTGAATATTTGCTGACACTGATCATGGTAACCTGTCCAACCCATGCTGATGTGGAAAGTGGGTGTAAAATAATGACGAGGAGTATTATATGACTCCTCCGATGTTCAGACCTAAAACAACAATGTATGTGACACATGATTCGACATTATGGATCTGAGTACTTCAGAATTGAATAGCAACAGTCTACATTTTGGATAAGCAATGAGTAATGGGAAACTCTGTACGGAATTAACCCTTTAGTGTTCAGATTAATCTGTTAAATGTAATGCTTATTTGTTCACATTATTTTGAATTGTTCAGGTTCAAGAGGGGTGTCAACAATATCTTCTTGTAACTTTGTTAATTTTTTTACATACAGGTTTGAAAATTTGTCAGTGGGTGCTTATATACCAGTAGTTTATAGTTATGTAATTTTAGCTTTTATGGGAAGCTAAATTCAATTAACAGGTGTAAAAGCAATAACATTATGGATAAACACTAAAACTGAAAGTCTAAATGCATCTTACCTGTTTGATTTGTTACTAAAATTATCCCAGATGTCAACTGCCAACAATTTTGCTGCTTTTCAAGATGAAATACATTATTTTGAATTAGAATACAGGTATAATCGGCACAAGATTTTATTCTTTCTTTATGTTTCATTCAAACATTTTCATTGAAAATAAACTACAAAACTCTTTTACTAGTCAATACATCATTGGCTATGCACTCTTATACAATTTAATGAATACATAACAGAATGCATCTAATAAAAATAGCTCATTAACAAGTGAGACAAAGGTGAATACAGGTAACATACTGAAAATTAATACATATTTCTCACTTTCACATATTATTTGTAATAAAATGACAGGAATATATGATAGTATTATTATTAAACAACAAAATATAGTTATACCATATTTCTATTGAGAATGTCAGTCATATTTTTATAATATCCTTTTGCAGTTTTCCTTTTTTGAAGAGAACACAGTCTGTTAACTTTTTACCTTCCATTTATTTTTTCCACTTTATAGAAGTCAATATTTTTCTCTTGACATCCACCTCACTTAATTTTGCTTTTCTCCCAGTTTTGTGCTTTCTGGAAGAAATCCCTCACATAACTGAGATGCGATGTCAACCTAAAATTTCAAATAGTCATAGTCCTTTGGTGGCAGAGTACCTTGTGGCTTTTTACATAAACAATATATGAATTAACTGTAGTTAGACATAATGCTGGAGATATATGGATCACCATAACTTATATATCAGGACTCCAGCAGTTCCACTGTTGAGGAAGCTGCTTGATACTAAACATGTTTATAGTAAAAAAAAGCTTGCATTTTCACAGTATCAATTGGTTGCCATAGTGGATCGGGTCTTCTACAAATAGAAATTGTGCATGGAGCATATTTATTTGTTTCCACCATGACAGTTTCAAAAGCAATTTTCAGGAAAAATTTTAAAAAATAGTCCAATAGTTGAGCATCAGGAGGTAGACTGTTGTTGACTAGTCTTTTCTATGAAATCTGAAATTGTGGCTGATGTAGTAACCTTCAGCCATGTTGCCATTATGTTTTCAATATCATTTTCATTATCAAAATCTTCCTCATCTGGTGAAGATTCACAAATATCAATATCAGATTCATCCAAAGACAACTCACTGTTTGCGTTTATATTTTGTACATCAAAGTTGGAATCGCTACTTGCTGATGCCATATCATTAAAAACTAAGATATACACTTCTCTTCAAAAGTTGAAAAAAAACCAAGAAGTCTCAAAAACTTCACAGTATTTTTACTTAAATAAAGGCAGGAAAGGCTTCATCTCACAATATCTCAAAGCTATGAGAAATCAATAATGTGATTTGTCTATTCTTTTAGCAATTTCGTAGAGGAATCAGATATGACCGGATTTGGCTGGTTCAAATAAAGGGGAATTATTTGCGGCTGGTTTTGGCTGGTCTGAACACAAAAGGGTTAAATCACATCACTGCTGTGGGCTTAAACAGATGCTATGTAAAAACTTTAAAGGAATACACAAGTGATAGCTTATACAGACATATATACATGCATTCATACATACACACTTCTCTCTCACTGTGTGCATGTGTGTGTGTGTGTGTGTGTGTGTGTGTATATATAT
>NC_068988.1:75619403-75625954 GCF_001194135.2 Octopus bimaculoides
ATATATATATTAGTTGTGAAAGTATATTTTCATACAATTATGTGAAAATTAACTTTACAAAATAAGAACTCAATACCTAAGGCAGAGTAATGTGTTTTAATTCAAACTTATAGACATTCCATTAGTTACAAGACAAAAATCATTTTCAGTCACAGGTGACTGGGTGTGGAACCTGGGGTACTGGACACAACATGGTTGGGGATGAAAAAGGTGAGACAAATAAGGTGGTATGAACCCATCTAGCCCAGAGGATCAACTATCATTATAGTAGTGATAGAAACAGTAGAGAGAGGAAAGATAAGATGCCTGTGACTCAAAAGTATGACTGTATCTATGACTGATAAGGAGAATTTTATACAATTCCAGTGGGACCCCATCCTATCATAATTGTCAAGGCCAATTACTGCAAGAAGAATGTTAGCATCACACAATATGGTACAAATAAATGTTAACTTTATATCGCTATTTGTGGTATATCTGATATCATCTTTACAACCCTTACTATAATAAAGCACATGAAGCTACAATACATTCTGGTCAACTGACCATAACAATGTCATTTAATGTAGCTGCATCAGATACTCTAGTCAAGTGACCAGAACAATATTAATGTAGCTACATTTAAATAATGTCAATATAACTATATGTGATATCTATTCAGTCAATCCACGTAACATTTGATTGCCATTTTACAGTTAAGAAAAACAGAGCACCCATATTCATGAAGTACCTTCTTGAAGCTATCCTATATGACTCCAATATCTACCAGTCATATTAACTTCTGGCACAGTAAACATCCCATTTATGACAGTTTAGCAACCAATCCATTCTTGATATGTTGCTATGGTTTTGTGGTCAACCACCCTAGCGTTGATCCTCATGTTATCAATATCAAGTGTATTATTTGGTCTATTGAAAGAATGTAGATGAGTAGTCATTATCTTTGGTGTTGCAACCAGCTGAAAATCAAAAAAAAAAAAGAACATTACTAAATGAATTTCTAACCACATCAGTTCCTAAATGCAAAGGGACAGATGGCAGTTAGAAACCACAGGAAGTCTTCAACAGTAAACCAAAGATCATAAAAACACATTTTAAAAGAAAACAGTTTTATTGTAGCAAGGTAAATTACAGGTACGAATTTGTTTTAGATTTCTTTTAATATCTGAACAAAATGAAAACCTGGAGAGGAAAAAAAAAGTAAAAACAAAACCAAACAAAAAGAACCCCTTGTGTTATTCTAATTTAGGCCATCTTGTTAATGACTGTCTGGTGTAATGAGTGCAGCTGTGACGTCCATTTATCAAGGGCATTGTACTGTGCTATACCAGTGGTCTCTCTTACCAGTTCCAATACTTTGTTCACCTGGTCAATTCGGCCATTTATGGTACTGTGGAAATGGTAAGAAAAAAGGGAAGAAAAAAGTGAAAATTTCATTCAGATCAAATTTGATACAAAAGAAGCAGAATCATTAGCATTTCATCCATCATAATGTTCTGAGTTCAAATTCCGCTGAGGTTGACTTTGCCTTTTGGGGTTGATGAAGTAAGTAAGTACCCAGCTGAATACTGGGGTTGATGTAATCGACTTAACCCTCCACTGAAATCGCTGGTCTTGAGTCAGAATTTAGTTTATTATTATTATTATTATTATTATTATTATTATTATTAAGGCAGTGAATCACTGACATGTTGCACAAAATGCTTAGCAACATTTCTTCAAAATGTTATGAATTCAAATACTGCTGAGGTCAACTTTACCTTTCATCCTTTCAGAAGTCAATAAAATAAAGTACCAGTCAAGTACTGAAGTTGATGTAATCGATTTGACCCTCCTCTCAAAATGGCTGACCTTGTGCCACAATTAGAATTATTATTAAAATAAAGGATCATCAGAAACATAACATCAGTGTTGTCATAGTACATTTGAATATTAAATTTAAATAAGTCTGACAGTTATGTATATTACACTTGCATAAATAAAACTAGTATCAGTGATATACTGGGGCTTATTTCAAGATATATCCTCTCAAAAAACTAGAAATCAAGATTTTGAAATAAATGATCTTTGTTATTAACTTTCTCAGTTATGGCTGTGTGGTTAAGAAGTTCGCTTCTCAAACATATGGCTTCAGGTTCAATCTCATGGGGCAGCATCTACTATAGCACTGGGTCAACCAAAGTTTTGTGAATGAATTTGATAAAGGAAACTTAAAGAAGCTTTGTGTACATTGTGAGTGTGCGAATGTTTACAAGACAAAAACTACAAACAGTGACATTTATTGATATTCTTTGTCAACAAATCACTAGCCTTATGTTTTTGAATTTCTCTGAAATAAAAGTGAAACCTTACTTGTAGAACAGGTAAAAGGTTGGCAAGCAAGAACATGTGGCCTCAATAATCCTGCTTCAATATCCTCCTGTCTAAGGAATGCTAACATAGAAATACAAACATTAACCCTTTAGCATTCAGATTACTCTGTCAAATATAATGCTTATTTATTCACACTGTTTTGAATTAATCCTGTATAATTTCATATGTTTGAGATTTCAATGATATGATTGTATATTTTTTAAATGACATTATATGGTAGGTGTAAGAGGCTGGATCTTGACAGTTTGAATATAAAATAGGTAGAATATTTGGCTGGATATGGCTAAAGGGTTAAATGAAATGATGATGATGAGTACAGAAGGTAAATGTCCTGTTGTTCTTGATTCCATAAATTTAGAAGATTTGTATATATCAGTGTTAAGTCTTTCTACCACATCAGTCTCTTTATAGAATGGCTGAGGAAAACTATCTAGGGACACCATCTACACTTAAACACAACAGTGGAGTAAATGCTAACAGTTACTTCAACCTGCTAATTACTTAATTGTGAATTTTTGAGTGACTGTGATAGCTCCTCCTTTTTGTCTTCAAAAATTTCTTCTCTTCCTGAAAAGAAGGAACTACTGTATATACCTGCAGATAGGTTGCACCCTTAGTTTGGGGCTGCCAAAGTAGGTATTTGCAGTTGACTCACAGATAGGTTGCACTATAATCTGGGGAGTTACATGGCTCTTTTTAACGTAAACATAATATTTGTTAAATATTCTTCTTCATCATCACTGTCAAACATTCTGTTCATTAATTCCTCAGTTACTGTGTAGCAATCAGTGGCCATGTCATAGTAGTCACTCAGCTATTCATCAGTTTTGTTCATCTCCATCCTCATTCTCTGTATTTTCCATGCTTGAATCAACCACACCCTCATACACCACACTATCTTCAGTGCCATCCATGGCATTTGAGATGTCACATTTTTTGAAGTTCTTCAGGGATAGTGCCCCATACTTTCTTCACCCATTCTACAACTAAGTTCAATCCTTCGACATATTCTTCTTTTTGAAGATAATCATTTGACAAAGCTTTTTTCTATCAGCTTGACAGGCTAGCATTGCAATGAAATGTTGTTTCTCACACTCTGTAGTCTTTACTGTAACAGTTTTTTTTCCCATTCTGTCTACAATAGTGTGTCCCGGCATATTGAAATACATGAGAGATTCATCCATATTTCCAATATTTTCTAGGGAGAACTCAAACATTTTACGTTCCTTCAGAACAAACTTAGCAAAATTATGAATTTTTTCATGAATGTCTTTTGGCAGTTTTTGAGTGATGTGAGGTTTTTGGCGTAGTGTCAATCCACATCTATTCATAAATCTGGTACACCACTCTGCTGAGAATTTAAATTGCATAAGATGGAACTGTAAGGCAAACTGAAAGGTTTTGATTCTTATTAAAAGTCTGGTTACAGTGAGATCATTATTTCTGAGGTTTATGACCCAACCACACAATTCTTTTTCAAGATTTTGGTACAGAGAAACTGCAAACTTTGCTACCTTCTTCAACATCAATTTCGGATCACAACATAATAGAGCTGTCTATGTATGGACCAAAAGTAGCCACAGACATACAGCCAAAAGGAAGCACCCAAAATTTCTCCAATCTGAACTTCCACAAAGTGGACTGGAAATCAATCCAAAAAGAGATCTTCAGACAGGACTGACCAAAATATCTCTATACACCAGACTCATATCTGTTATGCAAGCCATATGCTACATATATGTTCCAGAGCACAAGGCCAACACAAAAAGGAACGGGATTCCAAGGGAGAAGAGAGGATTCCATGGGATGACGGATAAAAGTTGCAAATCGTTTCAACCAACAGCTCAAAACTAGTGAAAGTTCCCACCTAAAAACAACACTGATGGAGATTAACCAGTGGATTTCTTTGCTGGCTCACCTATAACCAGCGTGGCAGTTATGATGGATTACACTGATGTTGGAGAAGAAGATTAAATACTAGCCATAGATGAGGTGGAGGCAAACTCAACTGCTGGCCCTAATGGTTTCCCAGCAATCTTCCTCAAATTGTGCAAATGTGTCCTGGCAAAACCACTACAGATTCTCTTCCAGAGTTTTCTTGGAAGTGGCAAGCTGCCAAACAAATTGAAGGAGGGAATAATATGCCCAATCCATTAAGGAGGAAGCAGAGCAGAAGCCAAAAATTATAAGCCTATCTCTTTGATTTCATACATCAGCAAAGTCATAGAACAAATAGTCAGAGGGAAATTAATCACAATCCTTAAAAAAAAACTGACTTGCTGAGTGATACCCAACATGGTTTTCAACCAGGTAGGAGCTGCTCCTACAGACTATGATTGGATGTTGAAGCAGTCACTCGACAACTCAAATGTGGATGGAATATACCTTGACTTTGCAGAAACTTTTGATAAAGTTGATCATGGTATGATATGCCACAAAGTGCACGATTTTGGCATACCTGACTTTCTGAAAGGTAGAAGTCAGGTAGTGGTGGCCAATGGAGCCACCTCAAAGGAAACATAAATAGTGAGTGATGTTCTACAGGGCACCGTCTTGGAACCACTGCTTTTCACAATGACCCTCTCAGATATGCCCTCAGCTACCCTTGCTAGCTATGTAGACGATATGAAAATCTTGCAAAAAGTACAAAACCCTAGTAATGTTGCACACCTGCAGCAGGAGTTGGATGCAATTTACAGATGGGCTGAGGACAATATGCAGTTTAATACAGGAAAATTCCAAGCCCTGCAGTACCAGCACCCAAAACTGAATGTAAAACTTACAGGGTACACTGGCCTTGGTGGGGACTACAATTCCAAAACTTAAATCAGTGCGTGACCTGGGTATCAACATGAATGATGATACCTCTTTCCAAGTGCACATTACCAAGATGGCGACAAACTGCAGACAGCTGGCTGGATGGATCCCGAGAACCTTCAGAAGCAGAGAGAAGGAAACCATGATAGTCCTCTGGAGGACATTCATCCTCAGCTGCCTAGACTACTGCTCCCAACTATGATCACCCCACAGTGTAAAATTAACAGCAGATTTTGAAGCAATCCAGTGAAGCTTCATAAAGATTGTCTCATTGCAACAGCTCAGCTACTGGAGTAGGCTGAAACAGCTAAGACTTTACTCCCTGGAGCAAAGGTGGAAGAGATATGCAGTAACATACATCTGGAAGATCCTGGAAGGGATTGTGCCAAATTATGGCATTCAAAGCTACACAAATGCCAGAATGGGTCACCACTGTACAGTGCCAAAGATCCCAACAGTGCCATCACATTTCAGGACCAGTTACTGCAACAGCCTGGGTTTCAAGAGCCCACAGCTTTTTAATATTCTCCCAAAGAGCCTGAGGGACCTACACAAAGTGGATGTAGGTATTTTCAAAACAAAACTGGACCTCTTCCTGTCGAGAGTCCCAGATGAACTTACCTCGTGGCAAGGGGTGCAAATGAGGGCAATGACATTAAACTCCCTTCACTATATGCCACATATCAGAGGCAGCTCTCAATAATAACAGTGTAGCAAAATGGTGGTGAGCTGAAACCAATAAAAAGAAAAAAAAACTTTGAAAATTGAAAAGTCCAGGGTACACGCCTAGACAAGTGATATGCTACCATCTACTTCAGATCCCTGTGATGTTGAGTGGATATGTCGCACCCCTGATTTTTATCAACAGTTTTGGTAAAAAAAAGTGTGACCTATCCGCAATAATATATGGTAAGTCAGATACTGACTTAATGAAGGTTATGAGTGGACACAGATCATGTCATCTACCCTTATACAATCCTACACCCAAAAAATTAATTTTGGCTAAAAAAAAATTCTATACAGAAGTTTAACACAAAGAAATGCACCCCCAACCCAAATTCAAATGGAGAAAGCCTTTGACAGGGTCCCCCGATCCCTTATCTGGTGGTCAATGAGGAAACTTGGGATAGAAGAATGGCTAGTGAGAGCTGTGCGAGCCATGTACAGAGATGCGGCCAGTAAGGTGAGGGTTGGAAATGAGTACAGCAATGAATTCCGGGTAGAGGTAGAGGTCCACCAAGGTTCCGTCCTCAGCCCCCTATTATTTACCATAGTCCTCCAGGCAATCACAGAGGAGTTCAAGACAGGTTGCCCCTGGGAGCTCCTCTATGCTGATGACCTTGCCCTAATTGCGGAGTCAC
>NC_068988.1:75627234-75629262 GCF_001194135.2 Octopus bimaculoides
GGCACATAAAAGACACCATTTCGAGCGTGGCCGTTTTCGTGCGGGTGACACGTAAAAGCACCCACTACACTCTCTGAGTGGTTGGCGTTAGGAAGGGCATCCAGCTGTAGAAACTCTGCCAAATCAGACTGGAGCCTGGTGTTGCCATCCGGTTTCACCAGTCCTCAGTCAAATCGTCCAACCCATGCTAGCATGGAAAGCGGACGTTAAACGATGATGATGATGATGATGATGTATGCTTGTTTATAATTATGTCTTAAAATGTTAAAAACTGTTCCTCTCGTGAGTCAGTTGTCGCTATTGTTGTTAAAATGGCAATGTCACAGAAAATTGAAGTTGTCCTTGACTTTAAAGACATTAGGGTGTAACACATTATTTCTCTGAAGGAGAATCTTTTCAAAGTTCTCTTTAGTCAAGGTTAAGATCTAAATACAGCACAGTTAGCTAATAAATAGTGTATATGGAAACTACAGAATAAAGAGCTAAGGAATAAAATTATCATTTACCAGTGCAGAGATGGTTACTCACCATCAAAGTAGAAATAGAGGTATTAACAGAGACTGAAATGTAAGTTACAGTACATTTAGCCCAAGCTCAGGTAAAAACCAATTTTACCTCTATTTCTGACAGCGTACCTAGCAGCACATTTTCTAATGTGCTGTTACTCCATTTTTAGACAGTAGGGTGTGATATAAGGAGATCTGACAATTATTTTTAACATGTTGAATAACTGCATAAAGGCTCTGTAATCAGTGCATTGTGGGGTGGATAACCTGTTTACAACTCTGGTTTATTACTTTGGGACCAAAGATCCAGTGATTTGACGCTCCAATCAATATGCTGCTTCAATCATAGGATCTATTTGTTCAAGGGTTTACTGAAATAAGATCAAGAATGTCTATAAATAATAGAAACTTACTGATCCAGAATACAAGACACCAATAAACTTTCAACTTCTTGTGGCATGATATTCAGTTCCTGAAAATATGAAATAAAATAGAGAATTAAAGATTTCTAACTTTTTTTTACAAGATCACATATTAGTAGAGGACAAATTGTAGAATATTCAATGGAATATATTGATGGTACTTTATCATCAACTCTGGGTAGAATGAAAGACAAAACTCTACCACAAGATTTGAAAAATACAGAATGCAAAAGTATATAAGTATATACTGCAAGGTGTTACATATAGCATCAACTAGTTCTGCCACACTACCACTTCAAAATAATGCCCAATTATTACAAGGCAATACAGACTTGTTTCTAAGGCAACATGAAGGAAATGTTGAGCATAAATGGTAATTACTTTACTGAAATAAGTAAATCATGCAGGAACAATGAATATTTAATCTATAAGTAACTTGACATATTCACTTACAATAGTTGGATGGAAACTAATTGCATTCCTTGAAGAAAACAACTTGCTGAGTGATACTCAGCATGGTTTTCAACCAGGTAGGAGCTACCTGACACAGCTCCTACAGCACTGTCTCTAGGTGTTGAAGCAGTTACTCAACAACTCAAATGTGAACATAATACACCTTGACTTTGCAAAAGCTTTTGATAAAGTTGATCATGGTATGATATGCCACAAAGTGCATGATTTTGACATACTTGAAAAACTTGGAAAGTGGTTAAGTCAATAAATTAATGGAACAGTTGGCCCAATCATTCTCATCAGAGTTTAAAAGCTATGGTAGATTTTCAGATTCTACTGCAAACAAAATTTGAGGAAATGGGATTGTAGATATACACCATGTATATTTTACATATGTTCCAAATTCACTGTCCTGGGAGGTGAAGGTGCCATCAAATGTAGGGGTATGGTAGTGTGTGACAATGTGGCTTTCGAAAGACTAACACTATCTAACAATTGTATTTGCTAGCCAGTCTGTGGTAGAGATGTATTTGAAATAGCTACAAAAAGAAAGAGAGGGAGCAGGGGAAGTCAACTGGTTTATATACACACACATCTATATGTATGTGTGTATATATATATATATATATATATATATATATATATAA
>NC_068988.1:75632797-75639526 GCF_001194135.2 Octopus bimaculoides
ACATTTACACAATTCCAAATTTTGTGGATGAAAAAATCGGAATTAATATTTTAAATACCATAACGTAGGTAATTCCTTCAGTCAAAATAACAATTTCGAAATAAATCAATAAAATTATGTACATAACCATTTTCCCCTCTAATACAATCTAATTCCCTCTTTCTGTTGCTATTACAAATCGTTTCAACTCCTACTTTCTCTTATGAAGGTTTACGAACGATCCAAGAAAAAAGACAGAAAGAAAGGGAGAAAGACTGAGAGTCAAATAAACAGACACACTACCAATACATATGTAACTATGGTTACATATGACCTCACTCTAATTAGTGTGAATTGTAAGTTCACTTCCTATTTCTAACAACATCCTTCACAAAAAAAAAAAAATAGCGACACATCTTTTTCAAATGCGATCGACAAACTTTTATTCCCTACAAACAGAGTTTTTTGAAAATCTTTTCTCACACATTTACTTACTCATATATATACACTCATACATACATACGTACAAATACACCCATACATACAAATACCCATCAATATTTTTCAAATACGATCCACTCTTTCTTAAAACACATTTATTTTTCCCTACAAACTGTAATGGCTAGTAAGCCATTATTTAATTATTAAATAAATGTGAGAGTGAGAGTGATGTTGTTTATGATCATTTCTGTTTATCATGGTGAGGAAAATATATATTATATTTTTGCCTCGTTGCTAATGGTAGAACATCATCAGAACAAAGAAGTCAGAGGTAGAGAGAAGAGTGAAAGATCAATGGTTACAGCGGAAAAGAGAATATCTAAGATTTGAGTGTCTTACATTATATTGGGGTTCACAGTTTGTTAAATCTGTTATGAGGTGGATGAAGAATAGAAGTTAGTTGGACCTGTGGTCTCATGTTTATTCAGTGGCATGTCTTGTACATGCCTGTAACTTCTGGGGGTTCACCAGCGGTGCAATGTAAGGTAGCTAACTCTAATTAGGGAAAACCAGTGATATTATAATGACTTTGGTGTCTACTGAAATAAAGGTTGTAGGTGGTTCATATTATTGGTATAAAATATGGAACGAGTGTTGGTCCGATCTAGCGTATAGAGAGACTCATTGCTGTAATAGTATTTAGTTATGAAGAGTGCAAATAGAAAAAGAGGGTGGGAAGGGAGAGTTTGCTTGTAAGTATCTTAGGTGGTTCTCAGTTAAAAAGAATTATATGCATACATAGGCTAGCGTAGGATATAGAGTAGGTATATAATTAATTGCTTATTATGTGGGTTTGGAGTAGGGTAACATAGAATATGTGTTAGGTATTTTGTGTATTTATCTATAATGCAAGTTTGGGTTGGTAAAAGTGGTTCAGGGGAGATAAAGCGCTGGTGAGTAAGTCTACTAGTAGGAGTGAGGCTAGGATAGTGATATGTACAGGATAGGGCTGGTGTAACAAAACTTACAGAAGACAAATTGGCTTATATGCAGACAAAAAATATTATTTTCATGTCTTTTAATCAATAGAGGCAGTTTAGCCATTAATATTTTCAGGAGTTCTGTTAAACAGAGATCGCACCACTTATTAGTAGTGTTATAAGGCAAGGTGGTTGCTAGGATGTGCCATTTTAAACTATAATTAATTTTTTTATCCTTGAATTCCCAGATGTAGCTACTAAGCCCTGTAGAGTTTGCTTTCTATTTCTAAAGCTAGATTGGTGTGAGTTCGTATCTCAGTATTATTTTGTTTTTTTTTTGTGGTGCCTATATACGATTTTGTATGGTTATTTGTAAGTATGTTGCATTGGTATACTACATTTTCTGTTTTACACCTATTAGAGAATTGGCTCTTATTTCTGTCTCTGCAGCCACGTAAAGTATCCTGTCTATCTGTGTTAGTGCTGTGTTGAGGGGGCTATTCTTAGTTAGGTTGTTGTCTGTGTTACTTGAAGGCACATCTTTAGGGGTGGGATTTCTTCTATTTGCTGGTTGGCTGTCCTGTTTTATGTTGCTGATTTTCCTGGTTTCATAGAAGGTGTCAAGTTTATTGTTATTTATCGAGGCTATGATAGTAGCTAAGTTATTAGTAAGGCTATGGCCTGCTCTGATTTTATTCCTAAATATTGCTGCCTATTTATTATTTACATTCAAATGTTTATCTATGAGTCTCATTATGGAGCAAACTATGTTCGATTTGAGTTGCATGGCGAAGGGGATTATAAATCTGATCTTGTCTCTATCTCGTTTATTTTTACTATTGTTATTTTTAGTATAGAAGCTGCCCTCAGTGTTCGTATAGTGCATGAAGTTATAGGTTTGGTTATTGTATTTCTTTCTATAGTTGTGTTTATCATTGTTGTTTGTGCCAGTCTTATTGGAGTTATGTCTATACGGCTTATGTGAACTCAATGGCTTGGTGTTATCGTTCTTTATTGGGGTTGTATTGGTTCTATGGGGCTCGTTATTTTTATTTTTATGAATATGTAGGTTTATTATTATTATTATTATTTACCATAGGTAAATAATGTTCATTTTAAGGTGTTATTATAATCCATGGTATTAAATCCTGTGGTAAGTACAGTCACTTGCAGGAGATATATCTGTAGGCTGCAGTTTACATCATGTTTCCATTATATACATATATATATATATCTTTACATATATATTAGCAAACGACCTCCCCCCCCCCACTGTCCATTGGACAGTCTGTATAGGTGAAGAGAGTTAACTTGGACTGTGTTAAGATGTAGAGATGTTTGTTGAGTGTATGGGATTGTTACATTTGGTTAAGGCATTAAATATTCCTGAGACACTAAAACTGTTAACTGTTTCTATACCACGGCTATTTGACTTCGAAGCAGCCTCTCGTGCACGTCGACGGTCAGCTAGTTCGGGTGTTTCTGAAACCCTAGTCATCGACGTGGAGGCAGCAGCGCATGCACGCCAGTGTTCAGCTTGTTCAGCTGTCTCGCTTGCACGCAGTGAACGCATAGCAAAAGCATTTCCTGTTTTTTTGCCAAGGTTACTCTTCCTTCTTCAAGGCATCCTATCAAGAAATTTTGAAATTCAATAAAACCTAATAAAATTAAATAAAAGTATTACCTCAATGGTTTTCGCAAGCTTTCCATATTGTTTTTTTAAAAACAAAATGCCAAAACGTTTAAAAAGAATTTTTGGCACGATATTGTCATCACCAACATGAACGTAATTGTGAATGAGTAGTTACATTTAGAAACGCGCGCACGTGTACGATTGTGTGTGAGAGAGAGAAAGAGAGTAAAAAAGAGAGAGTGAATGAGTAAAAGAAGTATGTACGTCTATATGAAATCGACATGTGTGTGTTTGTGTGTGTGTACACGCACGTGCGTGCTTGTGTATGTGACAGAGAAAGAAGGTCAGAAAGAGAGATAGAATGAGTGAAGGTACACACACATATTTAGAAAATGTGACATAACAGTATAAAACTTTTACGGTAGTTGATTGAAGATAAGCGAAAAGAACAGAGAAAGAAAGTAACAGATGTATGTACGCCGATATGAAATAGACGGGTGTGTGTGTGTGCGTGTGTGCCGGTTGTCTTAGCAACTGATTGATTTTAATGGCAGAACAAACAGGACAAAAAGATTACAAAAATAGCGATTCTCACCTTGAAACTAACTATTTTGAAAATGTTTTTAGATTACGGAATACCCAGCTCCGTCATGTATCTATGTTTAAAATTTCAGCGCGATCGGGTGAACAATACTAGAGTTATAAGTTCACAAACAGACAACGGAACGGATTATATATATTAAGATGTATATATACATATATTTATATATGTACCACTCCATACAGCAATGAATTTTGGACTCGTGCTGATATCCACAGCTTTGTACACTGTGTTAGGCTGTGTGTGCTATTCTGCGACATTCCAACTGCATCTAATGAAGAGGACTCCATCACTGACCCAGGCCACCGACCATCTCAGTGGACACCAGCTCCTGGCCAGTTCAAAGCAGCTGATCTTTTTGCAGGCATCTGCCAGCGTGCTGTGGACTGGTTTGACTTTTCCAGGTGTCCCCGACATCTGAACATCTCCCCAGCTGAACTCTCAGCTCTTCGATGTCTTTGATGCCGCAAAGACATCATCATAAAACCAGCTGACAACAGTGGAGCCGTATTGGTGTGGCGCACAGACCTCTACAAGGCCGAAGCTCTCTGCCAACCTCAAGACACCTCCTTCTACTGCCCTCTGCCCTCCAACCCCACGCCTAGCTACCACCCGCATTGTCCGCACCCCTGCAATTTACTTCCTCCCCAAAATCTACAAACCTAATAACCCTGGCTGTCTCATCATCTTCACCTGCAAATGCCCCACAGAACTCATCTCCAAATATTTTGACCGTATCCTTGCCCCACCCCCAGTGGCCTCCCTCCCCACTCACATCCATGCTCTCCGCCTGTTCAACTCTTTTTCCTTCCCTCTTGGCCCCGCTAAACTTCTCTTCACTCTTGACATCAAGAGCCTTTACATGGTGATCCCACACTAGGAGGGGCTTCTTGCCTAATCCCCAACTTGACACATCCACACTTCTTCGTCTGGCCGAATTTGTTCTCTCCCTTTACTTCTCATTCACGGGTGATTATTACCAACAGTTCTCAGGAGTGGCCATGGGAATGAGAATGGGCCCCAACTATGTGAACCTGTTCGTTGGTTATGTTGAGGCCCTAATATTGTCAAGATTCACTGGTCCCACGCCCGAACTATACGGTCGTTATATTGACGACTGTATCAGTGCGACCTTGCTCTCCCACCACAAACAACTTAACTCCTTCCTCCCTTTTGTCAAATCTTTCCATCCTGCCCTCAAAATTCTCCTGCATTATTTCCAACACTTCCATCGTCAGCATTCATTACACCACCTCCATCTACTACAAATACACCGACTCACACTCATACCTCAACTTCTCCTCCTCCCACCCTAAACATACCAAGCTCTCCATCCCCTACTACCAATTCCTTCATCTACACAGGCTCTGCAGTGACAATCATGATTTTCAGACTCAGTCTCAACTCATGCCTCACCACTTCATCCTTCATGGATATCCCCTCACTACTATCCACACTGCCCTTGCCAGAGCATGTTCCATGGACTGTGCACCTGCTCTCTCTCACCACACCCACCCCACCTTCACACATTTCCCCATCACCCTACCTCTCCAATGCACCATTCTCTGAGTCTTCCAGTTACTCCAGTCTGACCCCTCCACTTCGCACATCTTCCCTAACCTACTCTTCCCCTCCTTCAAACAAGCCATAACCTACGTAACAACATGGTCCACAGTTTCTTCCCTACCCCCACCTCGTGTCTCTGCTCCCACACTTGTCCCTACCTCTCCAACACCACCATGCTCACAGGCACCCATCATCAACCCTATCATATCACTGACTCCTTCATCTGCTCTTCTAGCAATGTCATTTACTGCATCTCCTGCTCTCTCTGTCCTTCTCTGTACAACGGTCAAACAGGACGCCGCCTGGCTGACCAGTTAGCAGAACACCTCCAAGACATCAGACTCTAAGACACCCCAGTATCATGCCATTTCTGCTCTACCAGTCATTCTTTACAACACCTGTCAGTGTTCGGATTATCCTCGCACAGGGGCCACCTGGATTCTTGTCTTCGCTGTGAACAGGAATTAATCTTCTCTCCACTCCTTTGTGCCATATGGGCTCATCTCCTCTCCCTTCTTCATCTAACTCCCCTCCTCTCACACCTACTTCCTCCCTTCACTCCCACCCACCTCTCCTCTCTTGCTCTGACACCTACTTCCTCTCTTCACTCCTACCCATCTCCTTTCATCATTACCCCACCATCCCTATACATCCCATCCCACTCCCACCCTGTACACATTAGCGTTGATCACTTCCCAGCACTCATGCCACACACCACCCTACACACATTAGCATTAACCATTTCCCAGCACCCACTCCACTCACTACCATACCACACCGCATACATTAGCACTGACCACTTCCCAGCACCCACACATCATCCACAACCACATGTCAAGGTCACCAGCCCCTATCCACACACATGCTCTCATATACACATGCACGTGCACCTTCGTTTTGGGATCAACACTACTTTATTATCTCCCCTTCTTCCTAGCTCTCATGTCTGACCACCTCGGTCCGGCCATCGCCATGATTGACCACTAGCTACTAAAGCTTTCCTTTTTTATTCTGTTTATTTCCTCGTGTTCCTTTCTGTTGAAAAGCGTAGGCTCAAAACGTATGACTTTCTCACCTTCTTGAGTGTTAATCTAATACACCTGTTTGTTGTTTACACACCTGTCTTCATCTTTTGTTTTTTTGTAAATTCCAACTATGTATCTATACATATATATATATATATATATATATATATATATACACGTATATACGTATATATACATATATATATGTATACATATATTGTGTAAATGTATATATGTACATATACATATATTGTGTAAATGTATATATGTACATATACATATATATGTGTATATATATATATATATTATGTGTATATATATATATATTATTGGCTAAACTGGCAATATGACAATCCCCAAGTACAACAAAATATATATATATATATATATATATACATAGATATACATACGTGTGTATATATATATATATATATATATATATATATATATATATACATACATACATATACGTGTGTATACATATACATAACTGTGTATACATAT
>NC_068988.1:75639536-75648452 GCF_001194135.2 Octopus bimaculoides
CTTGGTTTAACTGCAAAGCAAAGACTTTCAAAATACTTGTTAGAGAATTACTTTATGCTGATGATGCTGATTTGTTGGCACACTCAGAGGGGGATATGCAACATTTAATGGACAGATTTTCCATTGTAGGGGCAACAATCTTAACATGCTTGAATGTTTGAATGATGACCGGTCAAAAGTGAGAACAGGTGTAGCATGTCTATCAAATGAACACGAAAACCTTCTTTTCAGGCACTGAATAACATCTCCCCTTCCCATACCTCCTCCCACATTCCTTTCCCAGTTTTTAGATTTGGCACTGTCAATGTAGGCACACTGAAAAGTAGGTCTAGTGAGATTGTAGAGATGCTTGAACAGAGACATGTTAATGTATGCCGCATACAAGAGGCAAGGTGGAGAGGAGCTTCAGCCAGGGTCCTCACAGGCAAGCACATAGGTATAAAATCTCATGGGAAGGTAACAGTGGAGGAGGGGGTGTAAGCATACTCCTTGCAGAGAAATGGGTGGATAAAGTCATAGAGGTAGTCAGGGTATGCAACAGAGTGCTTAAGCTCAGGCTAGTCCTGCAGAATAGTATAGCTACAATTACGGGCCTACCAAACGATCAGAAGGATCACTTTAATGATACCCTTCTACAGGCTACCTCAAGGACAAGTGGCAATGACATCTTTGTGGCTGGAGATTTTAATGAGCATGTTGGACAGCAATCCGGTATCTTCCATGGTGTTCACAGGGGCCATGGAATTGGTTCCCAAAACAAAGACGGAACTAGGCTACTGGAGTTCTGTGATGCATGCAACCTATTAATCTGTAACACTAACTTCAGGAAACCAAACAACCGCCTGATAACCTATCGATCAGGTGACTCTGCTAGCCAGATTAATTTCATCTTCACCAGACAGCAGGATACAAGGTTGCTCTTAAATACAAAGACCATCCCTGGTGGAGAATGTAACCTCCAGCATAGACTAGCTAATAGTGACTTTAGACTCGAGGCCAGAAGGATGCCAAGAAGCAGACCAATCCAGAAAAAAAGGATCTGGAAGCTAAAGAACCCTTCACATGGTCAGAGATTTAGGGACATCCCCAGTAAGAAATTTGATGAGAGGGAGGAGGAGCTACAGACTTTGGACATAGAAGGTAACTGGAAATTCCTATGGGACAACTTACCGAGCCACACAGACCAAATCTGCGGCTGGTGCAAAGTCCCTTCCAGATCTAGAGTAACGTAGTGGTAGAATAATATGGTAGACAAGGCCATTAGAGCAAAGAAACGGGCCTGGAAAGCCTGGAAGAGTGGCGGTAGAACGGAACTGTACCAGATAGCTGAATGGGAGGCTGGGTGACAGGAATACATAGCCAAGGGAGAAGCAGAAAAGAAGTTTGCCAATGTTCAGCAATGTGAGGATCAAACAATTGAAGTATTTTGGATTGCAAGACAGTGTGTGAGAGAAAATTGTGATGTCACAGGAGAGAAATGTATGCACATGGACAATGGTACACTTGCTTTTAATGATTCTGCAAAGAAAGAAGCTTGGAGAAGCCATTATGAAAGGCTGCTGATTGTGGAGAATGAATGGGAGGAGAAGAATCTGCCAAATGTTGACCCACTAGAGGGACCACCTACACGAATAGATAGCACCCTAGTAGATAAAACAATTAAAGATATGAAGTCAGAAAAAGGCCCCAGCGCATCAGGAATCACTGTTGAGATGCTTAAAATACCTGGTGGTGTGGGTTATGGCTTAGTCACCTGTATTATAAACCATGTAGTTCATGAAGGAGTCATGCCCAATGACTGACATAGCAGTACCATAGTCAACTGCTACAAAGGTAAAGGTGATGCTTTAGATAGAAATAACAACAGGGGTATCAAACTGCTGGATCAGGTGATGAAGGTCACAGAGAGGATCATAGCCCAACTAATTAGGTAGAGAGTCTGCTTAGATGAAATTCTGTTAGGTTTTTGTACCACTGATGCTATATTCCTGGTATGGCAACTGCAGAAGAAATACCTAGCCAAAGATAAACCCCTATACTTGGCTTTTGACTTGGAGAAAGCTTTGACAGGGTCCCCCAATCCCTTATATGGTGGGCGATGCAGAAATTGGGGATTGACAAGTGGTTAATAAAAGCTGTTAGTAAGGTAAGGGCTGGCAATGAGTATAGTGAAGAATTCTGGGTAGAAGTAGGAGTTCACCAAGGATCGGCCCTCAGCCCCCTCTTATTCATCATAGTCCTCCAGGCAATAACAGAGGAATTCAAGACAGGTTACCCCTGGGAGCTCCTCTACGCTTATGACCTTGTTCTAATAGCTGAGTCACTATCAGAACTAGCGGAAAAGTTTCAGGTGTGGAAGCAAGGTCTAGAATCGAAGGGCCTTAGAGTCAATCTAGCAAAAACCCAAGTCTTAGTAAGTAGGATGGCAGACAAATCACAAATCCCTTCAGGTAGATGGCTCTGCTCAATCTGTAGAAAAGGTGTAGGTAGAAACTCCATAAGACGTATTTGGTGTAAGCTATGGACAAATAAGACTTGCAGCAATATCAAAGGAAGGCTAACTGGGAAGATAGTTTTTGAGTATGGCAGATACACAGGGGCAATAAACACTGAACATGTGCAGAAAACTAGAAGTTGTTGATAGCTTCTGGTACCTAGGCAACCAAGTTAGTAGCGGGGGTGGATGCTTTGAGTGTAGTTGCTATAATAAGAATACCCTGGGCAAAGTTCAGGAGCTCTTACCTCTGCTGATAACAAAGGGCCTCTTGCTCAGAGTGAACAGTAGACTGTATGATGCATGTGTGCAAACTGCCATGCTACACGGAAGTGAAACATGGGTTGCGACTGCTGAAGACATGCATAAGCTTGCAAGAAATGAAGCTAGTATGCTCTGCTGGATGCGTAATGGTAGTGTACATACACAACAGAATGTAAGCACCCTGAGAGAAAAGTTGGAGATAAGAAGCATCAGGTGTGGTGTACAAGAGAGATGACTGTGCTGGTATGGTCATGTGTTGCCTATGGATGAGGACAGCTCTGTGAAAAAGTGTTACACCCTAACAGTGGAGGGAACCTGTGGAAGAGGTAGACCCTGGAAGACCTGGGATGAGGTGGTGAAACACGACCTTCAGACATTGGGCTTCATGGAGGCAATGACAAGCGACTGAGACCTTTTAAGATATGCTGTGCTTGAGAAGACCTGAGAAGCCAAGTGAGACTGTAACCATGGCCTATTCCAGTGTTGCATAACCGGCCCATTTAAGAGTACCCTCCAATCACTGGGTATTATACTATGCTTGAGAAGACCTGTTGAGTCAAGTAAAATTATTGTTATGGCCGATGCTAGTACTGCCTGAGTGGCACCCGTGCCGGTGGCATGTGAAATGCACCATACAAACATGGTTGATACCAGTGCTGCCTGACTGGTCCCATGCCACCAGCATGTAAAAAGTATCATTCAAGCGTGGTTGTTGCCAGTACCACCTGACTCACTCCCATACCAGTGGCATGTAAAACGCATCATTTGAGTGTGGTCAATGCCTGTACCACCTGACTGGCCCCTGTATTGGTCTTAAAAGGCAGTATATGATTATAGAATTAAAGGTAATGCTATTGCTACTTTGGAATAATCCTTATTTCTAATATTGTCTATCCATCTATCTATCTATCTATCTATATATATATATATATAATCAAAAAAACATATATCAGAAAAGAAGCACACTTTAAAGAATAGAGCAGTAATTATTAAAACAAGAATGTAAAGACTCTATACAAACACAAAGAAATTTAATCTTTCTACCACACGGACATGAGGAAACACTTAGATATCGAGATTTAAGGCCTAACATGAAAAAATGTTAATGAGGACGGTTTTACAGACCCGAAAAAGCCTGACCAGCGAATGGGGAGATCCAATTTTCCAGCAGAAGTGGACACATTTAAAGAAAACTTCTTTACAACTATTAACATGCCAGATTTAACATAAATCTTAAGAATTATGGTTCTCTCCATGATGCAGATTTTGCAACAGACACTCCTGTTAATATATGGGCTTGGTTGATTTATATTATTTTCCACCTGATATCACATGGAGTCCCTTGATCTTTGAGATGCCACCCATGGCAGGCCAGGGACGTGACAAACTGTCTTTCTGAGACTCTAATATTAGCAGATAAACCAGGTTTCACACCAGTACAATTGCAACAGCCAAAGATGATGACTAGTCCGGGACCAGCGACACAGAGGAGGTAACAGATGGCTCCAGTACCACCGCCACAGATGATGAACAAATTATCATCATCAACACCGATAGAGTAATGAACCACGCACCATATCTAACTACCAATACAATCACCACACCAAGAGATGATGACCAATCCAGGACCGGTGACAAAGATATAGTGTTCCCAGTACCACCACCACAAATGATGACCAAACAATTATCATTGACACCAATAGGATGACCAGCCCCGCACCGGGACTAATGCCGGCAGCTACATCGCCAACCATATGATCAGAAACAATAAGCATGGCAATAACACCAGCGGATCATTGTGCTGTATTGACAGCATCAGCAACAGTGTTACCAACAGTATCCCCCTGGCCCAGAGCCTATCAGAGATATATATCAGGAGTGTGAAAATAACCACATCCCAAGTTTGTAAATATATTGGATCAGTCAATACATCTTTCAAACGTCGCTTCTGCAACCACCAGTCATCCTTTAGAATCCCAGAAAAACAGTTTGTCACGTCCATAGCCAGCTATGTGTGGCACCTCAAAGATCAAGGGACTCGATGTGATATCAGGTGGAAAATAATAGATCAACCAGGCCCATATAATAATGGGAGTTACCGTTGCAAAATCTGCATCGCGGAGAGAACCTAAATTCTTAAGGACTATAATAAACATGTCATGTTAAACAGTTGTAAAGTTTTCTCTGAATGCGTCCACTTCAAGCGCTACCTACAGGAAAATTGGATCTTCCTATTTGCAAGTTAGGCTTTTTCAGGTCTGTAAAGATTGTTTTAGCCTATGGTCCAGAGAGAACAACCTGTCCTCATGAACGTGTTTATATGTTAAATCTCAATATCTGAACATTTCTTCACATCCACATGGTAGAAAGTTTAAATTGTTTTATCTTTGTATAGAGTTTGACAAGCTGTCCACAGACGCTTTTGTGGATACGAAACCTTTGGTAATTTAAATTTTTGTTTATATATATATATATATATTTATATATATATATATATATATATATATATATATATATATATATATATATATATATATATATATATATATATATCTGTATGTATGTATGTATGTATGTAGGAACATGTATATGCATGTATATATACACATAATTATGTGTATATGTATGTATACTTTTAATTTTTTTACAATTCCTTCTCTCTTTTAATACTTCGATACAGTGTGTTATTACTGTCAAATACTGTTACAAGGATTTTCCCTACTGTTTCTTTCTTTCCTTCTCTTTTTCTTTGGTGAATGCACACATGTTTATAGTTGTGGATATCTGTGTGTACATATGGATGTGTGTGTGTTTATATATATATATATATATATATGTATGTATGTGGACATATGTATGCATGTATACACATGAATACATATGCATGTATGTGCTCACCTGTATGTGTATTCGTGTGTATCGTTGTTATTATGCTATTATGGAAAAGTGTCCTAAGTCCAAAACATTGGTTTTTCAGAAAACGAAAAAATAGCTTCACCATTCCATTTAGTTGGGTGCATAAAATCCTAACTCCAAAGTATTTTTGCAAAACTGTTGTGTGTGGAACTTACTACACTTTTGAAAAATTCAAAGCCGTTGTACTACACTTTGACAATTTTCGTATCTTGGCATCTGGAGATACAATAGTTTGACCAAAAGAACCAGCTCTTGTAAGCAAAATCAAATATTGAAGAAAAAAAAACGCATTTGGCCAAATTTGGACATACTACAGTTTAACATTATATATATATATATATACACACACACACACACACACACAAACATACATACATACATACAGGCATACCTCACCCTATGTCGTTAATTGGTTCCAGGAGACACAACTTAAGTCGAAATAACTTGTCACTAAGCTAAACCAATAATAACCATTCCCAGTTCTGTACTAAATTTATGAATGCATTTTCAATAATACATGGTTTAATAAAAACCTATTTTAAGCTTACAAACAAATAATTTTTATTTTTTAATACAATAAAAAAAAAAAAGTGATCTAAATTCACAAATACAATTTGGTGATGTTTACCAGACATCGCGGATGCTTTATTTGTGAATGTGGTTTGCAATAAGACATGGTAAAATAAAAGCCTTTTTAAACTTAAAAAACAAATTCAGTAATCTTACATATTAAAACTGAAAACGTCTGTATGTGTGTGTGTATTGGTGTGTGCTCGTTTTGTGCCAAAACGGCTCGACTGATTTTTCTTAAACTTCACACGCACATTGCTTATGTGTCTGGGGAGGTTTTAAGTATAAATTGATTTCGAAAAAATGTTCGAGTAAATGGCGGGAGGAATAACATTTGGGTGTGAATGAATAGTGGGAGTAATGATTTTTAAGCTTCCAAGGGAAATAACCCATTTATTTTCAGTATGCTTATTTCTTAGTATTTTAGTTATTTTCTCAATTTATCCAATACAACGCTTAAACAATTAAATAGTATTCTCCTAAACAATAGATCCACTTATTTCAGTTAGTGACTTATTCATGAATATATCAGCGCTGCTGAGGGTAATATTCTCTGGGAACGCACAAAAGCTTTTTTCACAGTTAATTACTTTGAATTGTTATTATCTCATATCTGATTAGCCTGTATTTAAGTAACATGTTTCATGATTTTAGTATACATACGTTATTAGTATTTCCTCCTAAAACCTACATACTCTAAGAACGTATTAAAGCCCTTTTCGGGGCTACTTTATTTGAATTCTTACTATAGGGTAATTAATTTCATGCTATTACATAACTGACTTCACAATTTGGGTATTCATAACTTACTGGGAATTCCTAAAAACAAGATCTTTTGTAAGACAGTTCGGTATTCTCAATAAATACACAAAAACCGTTTTAAGGGCTACATAGTTTGTATTGTTACTGGATTAGCGAAACAATTATGAGAATGGAACCAAAGGATAAGCCCGCTTTCCCGGGTATGTCAGCAACTATATCATAGCCTCAAGCCAACCAATACCTTGTGAGTGGATTTCGTACTCGGAAGTGTATGTGTGTGTGTGCGTCTTGTGTTTGTACCCTCACCATTGCTTGACAACTGATGTTGCTGTGTTTACATTCCCGTAACTTAGTGGCTTTGTAAAAGACACTGACACAATGAGTACTAGGCTTACAAAGAATAAATCCTGTGGTTGAGTTCTTCGACCAACAGCGTTGCTCCAGCATGACTGCAGTCACATGAATGAAACAAGTAAAACAATAAAAATCTATGTGAAATCCTCCTCCTCCACATCCATTTCCAGTTCTTTGCTTGTAGTCACCAATGGTTTGTTGATGGTAACACTATCAAACTCTTTAAACTCATTCACAAACTGCGGGCAATGCTTCTTCCATACACCATTCATAGCCGATGCACATGTTTGTATGTATGTGTATATGTACCATAAACTCATTATTGAATCTTTTAACCTAGGAACTTCTTCAATCCATAGTTTTTAAATTTAAAAAAACAAACTTATGCCTCAATTAATTATTTATTATTAATTAATCTCTTCTGAACATGCATTACTCACTTCTTCACTCAAGGTTTTTTTCAATATTATGATATATTCATATTTTACTGTTCAATTAATACACCCCTGCAACCCACCCAACCATTAGCGAATAGAACACTATCTGCATTTTGAAAATAAGTTACCCAATCAAATTTAAATGCTTATTCAGCAAATCATATATTACATGTACCATCACAATTTTATTCCAGTCTTGATTACAACTGTCCAACAAACAGATACATGAATCTCTGAGTCACAGCTTTTTGTGATGTTTTCACAGCTTTAATAAAAAAAGTATATTTATAATTGTTGGTGATTTTCCTTCTTCTTTGGACCTTTCCCTTTCTCCTTTCCAACACAGCCATGTTTGAAACATTAAAAATTCTCTCCTTTCACCAAGAGTCAAACTAATATAATTCTTGTGCATGTCCGAATTGTTTGTTCATCGAATTGACTTTCTCTCTCTCTCTCTCTCTCGGAACCCGTGGAAGAGGTAGGCCCAGGAAGACCTGGGCTGAGGTGGTGAGGCAAAACCTTCGAGCATTGGGCCTCACCGAGGCGATGACTACTGATCGAGACCTTTGGAAATGTGCTGTGCGTGAGAAGACCCGGCAAGCCAAGTGAGACCTAAATCCAAGGCCTCTGCCAGGGGTGTAGCCAGCCCACTTATGCGTACCTTTCCTACATTGGACATTAAACTCCGCTTGCGAAGACTTGTTGAGGCAAGTGAAATCGAACTAAATTCGACGACTGGCACCCGTGCCAACGTTGTCTCCTTCTTTGGACACGAAACACAGCTTGCGAAGACTTATTGGGGCAAGCGAAATTGGGATAACACCTGTGCCCAGCGTTGCCTTTCTGGCACTTGTGCCCGTGACATGTGTAAGGATTTTCGAGCGAGATCGTGCCAGTGCCCCTGGACTGGCTCTTGTGCGGGTGGCACATAAAATACACCATTTTGAGCGTGGCCGTTGCCAGTACCGCCTGACTGGCCTTCGTGCGGGTGACACGTAAAAGCACCCACTACACTCTCTGAGTGGTTGGCGTTAGGAAGGGAATCCAGCTGTAGAAACTCTGCAAAATCAGATTGGAGATTGATGTTGCCATCCGGTTTCACCAGTCCTCAGTCAAATC
>NC_068988.1:75652247-75652992 GCF_001194135.2 Octopus bimaculoides
TCTATGTAATAAATTTTTCTTTAATTGACTTGTGTTTTCCTTTTTGCAGTACGGCCCCTTAAAAAAATCCAGGCCCTTTATCTGGCCTGCATATTAAAAAGGTTGAGAATCACTGATGTTAAATGTTGTTTCAAGCTGTTTTGCCTCCAATAATTTGCTGACCTAATCCTGCCTAGATCAGCATCCATTTGTTCCTCTTCTACTTTTCCATCTCTTCTTGTTTGATCTCAATTCCAATTTCCTCATGTATTGCAATGTTAATTAGTCCTTATTAATTTCCCTATTACAATCACAAATCTTTTTTAAGTGACACAGGATGGTACAGTCATTTCCCTCATATTGTACTTTTTTGTTGTTGTTGTTGTTGTTTTTTTCTCTCAGTTCTTTCTTCCTCTAGCAGATTTATAGTCAGAGGTTGTCCATCCATGCCCATACCCTCTTTTTAACAGACAGTGTATTTAGGGCCACATTATACAATATGCCTTCTCATTTATTTAAAACAGTAGGATGTGAAATGAGAGTTAACTGTAGACGTGTACTGATCACATGACCACATTGCAGCACTCTCATTGGTTCAAGCCTAAGTGTTGTAACTGATGTCATTTCTTAATCTCCAGGTCATTCATAATAAAGCAGACATATTATCAAAGACATTGAGCCTAATCTACCTTGTTTTTTTATTTTGCTGTTAGCTTAATGTCTTTAAAGTAAAAGATTGTAGTAAAAAGGATACTTACTCCAGGTT
>NC_068988.1:75653540-75673220 GCF_001194135.2 Octopus bimaculoides
ATTGCAAAGAAAGTGCAATAAATTCTCATAAGAGAAATCTAGCGACAGAGGCTTTGTTATGTGGTATGAATATCAACCACCCAGTTTAAGGATGTCAAAATTTACACCATCTTGAGCGTGGCCGTTGCCAGTACCGCCTGACTGGCCTTCGTGCTGGTGGCACGTAAAAGCACCCACTACACTCTTGGAGTGGTTGGCATTAGGAAGGGCATCCCGCTGTAGAAACTGCCAGATAAGATTGGAGCCTGGTGTAGCCATCTGGTTCACCAGTCCTCAGTCAAATCGTCCAACCCATGCTAGCATGGAAAGCGGACGTTAAACGATGATGATGATGATGATGATGATATATATATATATATCATGTGTGTGTGTGTGTGTGTGTGTGTGTGTGTAATATCATATCAGTACTCTTACTGTAGCCAACCCTCACCTGTTTCCAAGCAAGGTAATATTTTTCCATAGCTAGATATATTCCTCATAGAAGACTAGAAATGAATAACTTTATATGATGGTGATGTTTATTGACAACCATTGCGAGATACCTAGGCATGGGCACACATACAAACAGATGAGCTTCTTTCAGTTTCTGTCTACAAATCCACTCACAAGTCTTGTGAGGAGTTATAGCAGAAAAGACTTGTCCAAGTAGGACTGAACCCAGGATCACAGGGTTGGGAAGCAAGCTTCTTAAGCACACAGTCATGTCTCCATCTGTGTGTGTATCTAAATGAAAGCACTCGCACCAGAAAAAATCTTCTCAAAAAAGGTTAGTAACATCCCGATATCAGATTTCATAACATTTTGTTCTTTAAATAATCTTTTTAAAAAAATCACTTTTACACTTCAAAACTGTATTAAATAATTCTCATAGACTTTCAAATATATATATAACACTGAGTGTTAATGACTATGGTGATAATGGCAATATCTAAATATTTAAATTTGTAAGTGAAAAAAATTTCCAGGAAACATTTTAGTGGAGATAATGAAGGCACTAAGCTCACCTTTGATATGAAAGGGATGTGTATCCGAGTATATGGTTTGATGAGCTTAATCAATACTTGGGTACGGATATTTCTTAATAAATCTGGAAACAAAAACAATAAAGTATATATAAAAGTGCATACATGCATATGTACGTGTGTGTGTGTATACATATATATATGTGTGTGAATATACATACATATCAAATATGTGTGTGTGTGTGTGTGTGTGTAAATATACATGCCTGAGTGCATGTACATATATACACATGCACACATCTTAATATTTTAAATAACGCAGCATGCTATGTAGTTCCAGTGTTGACAGACTGAATATTTAGAAGTGATTTGTGACTAGGGATATGTAAGTATATAGTATGATGTCCATTCTAGACCATACAGTAGAGGAGTACAAGGTAGAACTGGTACAGTTTATGGTTGATTTTACTGGAGTTCATTGGTTCTAGAGGACAAAGCTGACATGTTTAATTTAGTTTCAATGACATTGACAAAACTGAAACCTAACACTGGTAAAGTCTACACAAATTGTTAAATGATAAGACATCATCCCTTGATATTCTTTATAATTTTGACACAAGCTATCAATTTTTTTTACAAGACAGTGGTGAAAGAAATATAGAATTTTGTAATGAGAATTTCCAAATGTAATTTTATGGTAGCATAAAAGGAAAACAACATATTTACACTTGAGAAGTTGAGGTAGCAGAATCATTAGCATGCCAGGCAAAATGTTTATTGGCATTATGTCTGTCTTTATATTCTGTGTGCAAAATCTGCTGAGACTGACTTTGCCTTTCATCCTTTTGGGGTTGATGTAATTGACTATACCCTTCCCCTAAAATTTCAGGCCTTATGCCTATAGTAGAAAGGATTATTATTATTATTAAGAGTAAAACGGAAGAAATGTTAGGCCATTGGACAAAATACTAAGTGGTATTTCTTCCAACACTTAACATTCTGAGTTCAGATACTGTCATGGTCAACTGTATCTTTCACCCTTTCAAGGTCAATAAAATAAAGTACCAGCTAAGTATTGTGGATAATGAATACTTACTCTTTCTCCTCAAAATTGCTGACCTTGTACAAAAAATTTTAAGCAATTTTTATTCCATGTTTGTATCAAAACTTGCCAGCTTGTTATGCAATCTTGAGCCCACTTTGTCAAATCATCCAAATCACAAAGATAAACCAACAGCTGATGCACAGTTTAGATTGTTTCACAGTTATAGAGAAAGGGATTACATATTGGTACCTCCGGTTAGGTTTATGTGGGGTCAATTCTCATATCCTGACAAATATTCTGTCACAATGTGCACAGGTACGTTGAGAACACCTACAACATCATCATCATTTAATGTCCATTTTTCATGCAAGCATGGGTTGGATGGTTTTAACAAGTGTTGGTGAGTCAGAGGACTGCACCAAACTCCAATGTCTGCTTTGGCATGGTTTCCTTCCTAATGCCAACCACTTTACAGAGCCTAATGAGTGCTTTTTAAGTAGCACTAGCTCTAGTGAGGTCACCAAGTAACTCACAGACAAGTGGGGAGGGCAACTGAGTGGGGAGGGCAACTGAGTGGGGAGGGCAACTGAGTGGGGAGGGCAATTGAGTGGGGAGGGCAACTGAGTGGGGAGGGCAGTGCTGATGAAGGTGGCTTTATGCTAGGCAGTAAGATGCTAAAGTATGAAAGAAGGACAGAAACAGGCATCTTGCTGCAGGGGAGACACATGGTTGCCCAAGTTGGAAGAGAAGGAAATATAAAAGACATGGTAAGAGTGGATAAGTAAGTTCGCAAGAGTGTGAGAAATAAGTAGCAGCTGGATAGAGGGCAATGCAGTGAGTAGTGAATATGGGTGGAAGCAAAGCCAACCATTAATATCTGTTGGAGGGGAAAGTGAAGGAAAAAAGGTGTGGATTAGGGAAGTAATAGGTGGCTCAGCACCAGGGACAAAGTCAGAAGTACGTGAGGATGGAAATGATGAGAGACAAACAGTTAATGGAGAGAAGGGAGGGCTGCTTTAACAAAATGAGGAGTGTACAGGAATGGGTGATACTGAGAAAAAGGAAGTGGCTCTAGGAAGATGAGCACTATGGGATGAAATATGTGTAATTCTGCTCTCATAATTATAGCAGGAGTGAGTAGTGCCATAGTCAGAAGAGTGATGGAGGGGTGAGTGTTGGGAAGATGAGTTATAGATGGGGATAGGTTCATCGAGCGCAGATTGGATACAAGGGCATAGACATAAGCAACATATCATATTTTTGCTTAGATGGAGGGGTTTTCTTAAGCACACCAAATAAAAAATCATCTCTGTCCTTTGTCATCTCCTCCACGAGGCTCAACATCCTGAGGTCATTATGAAATTGTCTATATCTGTTGGTGTCCATATAATAGAGGAGGTCTGTCATCAAATATTTCTATCTCTTTCATCTTTGTTGTCAATATCTCTCCTGAAAGGGCCAATGCCGGCCAACAGGTAAGGGTTATTTCTATTATAGGGTTTTGAGACAACCAGTTCTATACATGTGTATATCATTGAAAACAATCAAGAGATGGATATTCTATAGTTGTGTAACAGACAGTCAATGTTGTATTTTTGAGGGTTTTAAGACTACACCACACAAGAAAGGTTTCTACAACACTATTCTGTGGCCTCATTTGGGCTTTTAAATGATTTAAGGGTTTCCTCAATGTTAAAATAGTCTAGTACCAGGAAAAAATTTGGAATTCTACCAATAATTCACCACTGTTCAAGATCATAAGATATTTATCTTTCAATCTGTTACTTTGTTTCTTTGATGGAACACTAACTTGTATTTCATTTAAAATATCAGCAGTTAAAACAGCATTGTTACTTAAATTTCCAGCAAACATGTCAATACTTTTATTGATAACATTAACAATAATTTCCAGATATTTATAGCTATTTCTTTTGAGCTTTTTTGTACTTTATGAATGAATCGACAGCCACCTACCTTCAATATGTTCACGAATAAATGGGTCCTCCATGATATTTTTGTTGTTCCTTTGGAGAATTTTCTCAAATTCATCGATATCATTGTTTTGATAAGCACTAAACACCACAAGAAAACGAAGATTAAATGAGTTTCAATACAACAAGTAACAATGCTTAATTAATATTAGTAGGTAGTAAATTAATATTTATACTTCAAAAAAAAAAAAAAGGAATCTGGTAATGCCTGTTGGTTAATAAAAAGCCTCTGTGGAGTTTATAATTTCACCAAGTGTAAAAGCAATTTGCTGGTTAATGTTTTCCATATAACATTGGGCAACATCAGTGATTGTAGCACTAAGCAACTGAGAGACATATATCTGCTAGGACAGGAAATTGGGCTATCAGAGATAAGTTTTCTTGCAGGAAAATTAGTACTGTAAATTGCTAAACAAAGTGTAGCCACTGCTTATAGATAGAGGTGAACTTGGATATAGTTCTACCTTGTAAACTATACTATCCATGGTACCTACAAAACAAACTGCTGTGTTTACAGAGATGAATTGGGGAGGGTGAGGTGGTATACTTCATCTCCAGCTACCTTAACTAGTTCACCTCTGTCAACTATATCACCTACAGTACTCAGTTCATCTCTGTCATATAGCAGGGTATAAAAGCAAGTTGTTTAATAGGGATCTTGGAGAAGTTAACATTGTCAATAGCAATAGTCACTGATGAAAGGAACAATTGCTGCTATCAGTAATGCATGAAGAGATCAAAATTGTTGAGTGGAAACGATATTTGCTGCCAACTTAATTTGCTGGTTCTGAGTTCAAGTCTAGTACAGGTGTATTTTTGTGATTCCAGTTACAAAGTGTAACAGTTTCCTCACTAGTCAGAGAGAGGAAAAGTGAAAGTTAACTATGATAAACTTGTATTTTCTATCCAAGAGCTGATGTATTCATTATCACTTAACACTCTGAAAACCAGAGTTAAAGAACCAACTCAATGGTTTCCTGAAAGTCGTAGAAAGACTAACTTACTATCTTTCAAATGATAAAAGGACAAAAGTATTTGAAAAAGCTCTTGGAGAAGAGTAACACATACACATACATTAAGATATCATTGATGGTATATATATAAACATACGTCCCATATACACACACCACTGTAGCAAATAGCTTAATCTTTTATGCAAAATATTAAATTACATTTGTAAATAATCATTCAATGGCTAAATCAACAACAGAACTTCTAAACAGTTACTTTATAAGCTAGAAATAGCAGTTAAAACTCCCTTAAATTACACCTGACACCCTGTCAGAAATAAAAAAAAAAAACATGAGATGGTCACATCTAAAGCACATTTCATCATAGGTGTGCTGATTTAAGGCTAGTTTGGGGCTAAAGAACATAATTCAAGGTTAGCTGTATGTAAGATAAAACCATACCAATATCAATCACAGACACATATAAACAAATTATCAGAAATAACTTACCTAACTAAATTAGTCATAGCTAATATTTCAGAATCATTCTTGTAAGGTTTAGTTTCCTGAGAGTCAAAAGGGTTAATTCCGGATTTCATCAGCATATTGGCCAAAACAAGATATTTCAAGCATGTAGTGCGTCTAGAAACAGAACAAACAGTAAAATATATACTGGAATATATGTAAACTAATTTGTCTCAAACGATGATGATGATGATGATGATGATGATGATGATTTTATTAACTCGACAGGCAAATGAGGATTTTGGGAGCCATGAATGAAGGCTTCTTGCAAAAGTATAGTGTAAGTAAATCTAAAAGCCCAGTCTGCAGTAATGCAACGTCTGTAACACAGGCATGAGTGTGCAGTTAAAGTTACTTGTGTGTGATTGGCACCTTGGGCTAGTGTCTTAGCCTTGGATCAATCAAAGTCTTTTGAGTGGATCTGGGTCACTGTCCAACTGGCAGTGTTGTTTGTTACCAGCCTTCCATGAAAATCATGTCTGGCCATGAGAAAATATGTTGCTTGGAAACAGATGAGAGTTGGTGACAGGAGGGGTATCTAGTCATAGAAAAACTGCTTCAATAAGTTCCAAACTCATGCAATCATAGAAAAGTGGACTTTAAAATCATGATGATGTATAACAACTGACATTTTGGAGAATTAAAGTTTGGCATTTATTTCATGGACTCAGGAAAGCTGTAAAGTAAAGTTGATCCTAGCAAGATTTGAACTCAGAGTGAAAAGAAATATGAGTAAATAAATGTGCAGTACTTTTATTAATGACATCTACCAAAGATACATGTTCTTTAATTTAGAAGTAGGGATATAGTCTACTTAATTGATACGAGTAAATGACTTGGTTAAAACTCATTGCGTAATACAGTGACATCTGGCACTAGGTGACAACTGTGGACATGTTTCAGTTTTATTGGACATCATCAGTAAAACAATCTAACTGGGACTATAGATTCTAAAAGGACTATACAAGTAAATGGAACTGTTGGAAATGAACACAGAGTGGTATTATAACTTTAAAATGATTGGGAACTTACCTAGGCCCAACTGCTGTGTAAAACTGAAAAGGAGCCTTACCTGGGGTTACCAGATTCATCATAATTTTTAAATGCTTCAAAGAAGTCTGTGTGTGATTTTTCATATTCTCCTTCCCTCAAGTGCATTTTGCCACCACATTCTAATAAAGAAACAAAACACTAACAAGTAGTTCAACACACATTGAACTATTATTCTAGATAGCTGATTCTAAACCATTGTTAGTAATGAAGCCAGTGACTAACAGCTGTAACTATTTTGTCTATATCAATGCATATTGAACTATTGTTATAGATAATTGACTAGTGTCTTGATCAGATCAATTATAGTAATGAAGTAGTTGAAGCTAACTACTGAATCAACAACTTCTAGTTGTAGCCATGTTGTTTTTATTCTAAAATCTGGGCAAAACATTTAGTCTCTTGTATTTGAACTGGACAAGCTAGCTACAATATAGTACTAAATGTTCAAACAAGGCCATAACTTGTCTTTTTATCAAAAGGCTACCTCTGATCAAACACATTATAGTTGTGACCATTAGCTGTTTTGAACTTTCAGCTATAGTGTTTACATGACTGCATTAAACTATTTTAAGATGGTAGTGTTTTTCTGTCATTTCTTGCAGCTTGAGTCCCAATGTGCAAACACACGCATTGGTTTGTGTTGATCTTGTTGATAGAATAGTTTTGACAGGACTTTAATCCAAGCCATGTAACTTCCTTGTTTAATAATTTTTGTATAATGCAATTGATTTAAACTGGGTGATTTACTGCTCAGAGATATTGACTGTCAAAATAAACATAATGAACAACTGTATAAAAACTCTCTAGATTGGCTGAAGAAGATGCAGAGATAAAGGATGTGAAATGGTTTACCTTACCTCGTATCACTCCCATGATTAAGGGATGTGGTATAGCAGATTTTATGTGCAATGATTGTTCATATAGTTTCTGAGTAGGAAAGAAAAAGAAAAAGGTGAAATTCAGCCTAAACTCTGTGAAATTAAAGAAAATAGAGAATTAATAGAGAAACTGATAGATTGGAATGGACATTTTTTAAATCTCTTTGTACAGATAACTTTAACAATATAGATAAATTTATAATATTTATTATCAATAACAAGTTTAAACTGTAAAACTATTGCAGCTTAGATTAACATGCTGAGTAACTAAACAAGGTCACCAGTTAGTTTTCATCTTACTATAATTTTTTGTGTTGTTCTAGATATGTCTAAGGCTTAAATTTTGATTGAATATTTAGTAGAAGGAACTGGAGTGACAAACTGTGCTCCCTGTATATCCAGTAATGTTTCCATGAGTATTTTTGTTTCATAGTATAGGCAATATGATGTGGCCTGCATCAACCTTTCATGTTTCTTGTATTTTTGTGGTGATTTGTTAAGAAAACATTTAATATTTTGAACACAGATGTTGCGTTATAGGCTTACCTTTAATTTCTTATCATTCTTTTGTACAGTGTGCATCTGGATTTCTAAAGCATATATTTCAAGAAGCTGTGTACCTTTTTTTAGGTCATCTTCACCTTCTTTAGTCTAACATTTCATGGAATTGAATAAAATATAAATGTTAACTCAACAGACAACAGCATATTATGTGGCATTTTAATAATAATGGTCATAACACACTCTATTTAAATGTGTGTGTGTGTGTGAGAGAGAGAGTGTGTGTGTGTGTGAGAGAGAGAGAGTGTGTGTGTGAGAGAGAGATATATAAGGTACCATTGCAACACGTTATGATATACAACAATCTGATATGTGATTCTTTCCAAAGAATTGAAAAATGAAAAGTAAAGTAATAATAAAATACGAAATTGATTAACACATTGGTAGTGCATCATAACTACAAAGACCAGTGGTCTGAAAGGTTGAAAACCCGATACAACATACTCATCAATATAACATTAATCCTGTGATCAGACTGTGGGCTCTTTTAATATCAACCTGTCTGAAACAGCATGTGATTCTATGATACAAATTCCTTGTTTTGAAGTGTGCTAAATTAAAACATTCAGTCAAAATTTCATGTTGATTTATGTTCAAAACACAGACTTTATGACAAAATTATTTTAGAAAATTCTCCATTATTTTTGAAATTAACTGAAAGAAAAGCAGTGTATTTCAAAAGAAATATTGCAACAAAAGACACTTCATTTAAACACTGCTTTAATCTACACAGCTGAAAATGAGTATTAGCTGAATGCTGGAGCAGCCCTTTCTATCTACATATGGTTTCAGGTTCAGTCCCACTGTGTGCTACTTTGGGCCACTATCTTCTACTACAACCTTGGACCTACCAAAGTTTTGTGAGTAGATTTGGTAAACAGAAACTGAAAGAAGGCAACAGGAAAGAGCATCTGGCTGTAGAAAATCTACCTCAATGAACTCCATATGATCTACACAAGCATACAAAAGTGAACATTAAAACAATGTTGATGCACATACACTCTCTCTTTCTCACACACAAATTACTTATTTAACCAATGTTTTAGGCCATAAGGCGGCAAGCTGGCAGAAATGTTAGCAGTATTTCGTCTGTCGTTACATTCTGAGTTCAAATTCTGCCAAGGTCGATTTTGCCTTTCATCCTTTCAGGGTCAATAAATTAAGTACCAGTTGTGTAATGGGGTTGATCTAATCAACTAGCCCTCTCCCCCAAAATTTCAGACCTTGTGCCTCGAGTATAAATGAATATTTTTATACCATATACATTTACTAAAACTGATATTTCCAAGTACCAACCTGGCAGGAATTATGAAGCTCTTTCAGAATGGCTTTCAATTTACCATATTCGTTTCTGTCAAAATAAAGTTTACCAAGCTTGGTGTTGGTTTTGAACCATAGTCTTTCATTTTTGGCTTCTTTTAGAGCTTCTAAAGTAGTTTCATAAAAATTCTGAAGCAATACCATCTGAAATTGAAAGACAAAACATCAACAAGAAGTCATATAAATAGAAAGTCTGCAGCCAATGTAGTTATTCAAAAACAAATAACCATGTGTTTAAACACAGATATATGAATATACATACCTATACATTGGTACACTCATACACATACTTATATTTACTATATGTATCCTGGTTTTAGTAGAGGTACATTATGTCATTAGAGATTGCTAAAAAGCAATAGTAAGAACAACTGCCCTCAACATATGACAAGATGAAAATGTGGATGTATGATGATGACGATATATATATATAATCAGAACTGAAATATGAAATGTATGACAAGGTGAAAATCAACAATTTAAATGTTCTTAAAAAGTGTTAAATTGTGGTATTTATGCATCAGCAGTGTAAATGAAATGTTCCAACAAAGTATTGAAACCAGATTACAGACAACATTTATTCAGAACACATTCATCATGTAGTTGTCAAAATGCAATAATTTATTCTCATCAGTATTGGAGCCCCTATTAAGGCTATGGTCTCTACCTCTTCCTCACTCAGTTCAACATTTCCTTTATTATCTATGACTGCTGAGGACAAATGAAGCTAGCATGATCCGCTGCATGTGTAATGTCAGTGTGCACACACGACATAATGTAAGTACCCTGAGTGAAATGTTGGACATAAGAAGCATCGGATGTAGCATGCAAGAGAAACGTTTGCGCTGGTATGGTCATGTACTACGAATGGATGAGTAGAGTTGTGTGAAGAAGTGCCACTCCCAAACAGTTGAAGGAATCCGGGGTAGAGGTAGACCCAGGAAGTCATGGGATGAGGTGGTGAAGCATGACCTTCAAACGTTGAGCCTCACAGAGGCAATGACGAAAGGCCAAGACTTCTGGAGATATGCTGTGACTGTGAAGACCCGGCAAATAAAGTGAGTTCATGGCTGTATCCTACACCAGTTTCGCATAACCAGCCCCAGCCCATTCAAAAGTACCTCGGATCATAAGGCGACATGCTGTGCTTGAGGAGACCTATTGAGTCAAGTACATAAACATCAAAATGAAAATCAAATGGAAATTGTAGTTGTGATCCCTGTGCCTGTGGCACGTAATAAACACCATCAGAACATGGCCAATGCCTGCGCTGCCTTGACTGGTTTCTGTGCAGGTGGCACGTACAAAGCACCCACTACACTTGCGGAGTGGTTGGCGTTAGGAAGGGCATCCAGCTGTAGAAACACTGCCAGATTAGACTGGAGCCTGGTGCAGCCTCCTGGCTTCCCAGACCTCAGTGGAACCGTCCAACCCATGCTAGCATGGAAAAGAGACTAAAAACATAAGGTCCTAAAAGTCAGGTTCTATCTTTTGTGGAGGACACAGTAACACATTGATTTCCTTGCATGCCACTGGTATTTATACAATTCACTTCAGAATATGTTATTCATAACTTCAACAGGACTCAAACTCAGAACATAAAAGGATACAAATGCCACAAGGTATATTGTCTGCTGCTCTACTGATTTTGCCACATATATTGATCTATCTGACACAGAGCAATAACTGATGGTGAGGACTAGAGCCATCTGAATTAACACCAATTCATGACATACTATTTTACAAATTTTTGTGAGATGAAGTTGACTTCGTGGGATTTGAATTCAGAAGATAATATTTGAAAGACCCAAGAGCTCTTTGTCCAGTATGATACTCTGTGTCCTTTGTCCAAATTGATACTCTGATATTTTACCTATCAAATGGTTCATACACACTCTACAAAACTGACACAAACACATTCTTAAAAATAA
This sequence comes from Octopus bimaculoides, assembly GCF_001194135.2. NCBI lineage: Eukaryota > Metazoa > Mollusca > Cephalopoda > Octopoda > Octopodidae > Octopus > Octopus bimaculoides. Next base: position 75,664,757 of record NC_068988.1, read on the forward strand.
TTCTTCAAAAATAAAATTAAAGGTAGAAGTTGAGAGAATGACTGAACAACAATTAATGATACAAGGGATTTTAAAATGTTTTTTTTATTATCAAATACTTTGGTAACTCCAGTCAGCCATGTCCTATGTATCATTTAAAAGAAATAGTTAATCAACTGAAATAAGAGCAACTCATACATTTTGTACTTATACAAAGATAAATTGTCTGGCATGCTGGTTTCAACTTGGATGAGTGGTTAGCAGATTAGCCATGGTCAGTGAAACCATCTTTATTACAAGCAGTCTGTTCTAAAATTTGTGGTTATCATTTATAGGATGTTAGAAAGATGTACATGGTAATTTTTCCACACATATGTCTATGTTGGTTTAGATTTTTGAATACTGTTTAGTACAAAAGTAGATAAGCAGTTCACAGATCATATTTCATCATGATTGTCTAATGAATCCTGAAGCAGGTAGAGATAATTGTCTTTTCTTAGACCATCCGGTCAAAACACTGCTGCTTACAAAGAAACATGAACTCATTATATGGGAACCAAGTACATCACAGTGTCACAATCTATACATGTTTTAGTAAATTCTAACTAAGCACAAAACAAATAAAGACTAGTAGATTATTTTTGGAAGGAAGGATAGGTAATAGATATTTAAAGCCCAGTTTACTAGGGGTAGTTATTTTATATAACATTAGGTGAAAATAAGTTGAACATCCATGAATTTAGAATGAGCAAGATACCAAAATGTATCTCATGTATCTCACTACCAATACTGTAGTCTATAAGTTATAATTAATATTAAATGCCTACTTACTATGAATGTTGCTTACATCTCTGAGAAATGCATGAATGTGGCAACATTCCAATATTAACTCTACAAATATTAGGTATTATGATTCTATAAGATATTATGCATTGGCTGCAAAGCTACCTGTGCTGTTCACAGGTCAAGTTTGGCCCCATTAGTGGCCTACTGAGTAAATCTTAATGTTTAATCAGTTGTTGATAATGCTGAGCAGGTGGCTGATAGAGTAAATTGTTAGATTAAATGGTTCCCATTATTTAATAATAAAATAATAATAATGAAATTATTGTGTATAGTGCTCAGGTGCACAACTTATCAAAGGCGCATGTATAGTACATAGGATTATGTACAAATGTCAGGAAAGCAAACAGTCTTTGAGTCATGATATACATGTGCATGCATATGAAAGGGAAGATATCAGGTGTTGTGTTGGCAAATTTCAGGAAGCATAGAGGTTTTAAAGGATGCAATGTCTCAGTAGCTAAAAACTGATGCAGGTAGTTTGTTCCATGCTTCAGCAACTCTGGAGTGTGAGAAAATGTTTCAAAAAGTCATGGGAGCTGTGCTGTTTTCTGACTTAGTAGGCATGCCCACGTGTATTAGACACATGGAATTCAAAAAGCTCTTCAAGGTTGTTGTTGACATGATGGTTAACAAATTTTGTGGGTGTTTACCAAATCAGTTGCCAGATGTCAGAGCCCAGGGAAGCAAAGCATTCAGAGTATGATAGATGCCTGATGGAGGGTATTTGCTTGGTTGCATGTCTCTGAACAGTTTCCAGGAAGTCAATGTTTTGAGTAAGATAGGGGTTCCAGACTGGTGATACAAATTCCAAGTATGGCCATACCATACCCATATACAGCCTTGAATAGATAGCTGGAGAACGGCTGACAAATCTCTTGCTGAGTGATGCCAAGACATCCTCAGCCTTCTGGACAATTTTAGAGATGTGCTTTGTCCAGCGCAAATCACTGCTGACAGTAATGTCCAGGTCATGTTCACAAGAAGACTTCTTGATATTAGTGTTGTGGAGGGAGCATGTGGGCCCTGGGTTTTTTCTCCCAAAATGCGTGGTTGTATACTTGTCCACAGCTAGCTTGAGTTGCCAGTCTATGATCCATTGCTGTATTGTGTCCAGGTCCGATTGCAGGAAAGATCTATAGTTTTCAGGATCTGTCCTTTTTATCTCAAGGTACGGTTTGATGTCATCTGCATATTTCAGCACTGTGACATTCTTTAAGGTGGCATCGATGTCATTAATGTATGCAACAAACAAAAGGGAACCAAGAACAGATCCCTGCAGTACACTAGATGACATCTCATTGGGTGAAGAATACTGTCCTAGAACTATGACTACCTTTTTTATGACTGAGAATGAAGGACTCCAAAAGATCATCTTTCACACCCATTGCAGAGAGTTTTGCAATAAGACTTTTGTGTGGCACAGAATTAAAAGCTTTAGCAAAGTCAAGGTAAACAACATCCACCCATTCGCCACCATCAGTGATCCGGGTGATGTCTTCAAGAAACTCGATAAGTTGATCACAGCAGCTGGATTAGGAATAAATCCAAATTACAAGGGCCAGATAAGGCTGTGAGAACTCCAGAAGTTTCAGGCTGTTTCTTCATCAATTTGGCAATGCAGCTAGTAAGAGTGACTGGACAATAGTTGACAGGCGATGTGCAGTCACCTTTTTTTGAAGAGAGGAATGACACTGGCAGTTTTCCACTGCTCCAGAGTAGCACCATTGTTAAAGACAGAATTGAAAGAAGAGTGAAAGCTGGTGCAGAAGAAAGTACCCACCACATTTGAGAAGCAGGCACGTAACACCATCAAGACCAGGAGAGGTATAGTTGTGTTTATTCTTAAGATGACACCGCAGCATTGCAGGTGTAAATTCCATAGTTGTAATAGAATTTGATATCAGAGGTGGTGGAGATAGTACATTTTGATTTTCAACAGTAAAAATGCCTGCATAGCATTCAGCAATAAGTTCTGCACATTCTTTGGGATCGTCAGTAATCTGGCTTGTGTGGAGATTGCAAAGAGGACCAACTGGAGAGTGAAGTCCCTGCTTTGAATGTACATATTTCCAAAACATCTTACTGTCAGTGTTGGTCGCTATGCACTCTTCTTATTCAAGTACTACCCTTTTTGTCACCTGCTTGAGATGGTTGGATGATCGATTGCACTTTTTTCTATTTATATTTGATTTATGCAGTTTGTAATCCCATTCAACATTACAGCATTCTTTCCTAGCAAGTCTGACTGCTGCAGTCTCCCAAGTTGCACTTTTGGGATGTTTTTTGTGCTTACGTGTTACTGATGCTACACATGCTGTCCATATTGAGTTCAGGATGTTCTGAAGTATAGTGTTCACATCTCTAGAGTCACAAAATTCCAGCCAGTTTGGTGCAGTAAGAGTTCCAGTCTGCTTTATTCCAGTCAAAGCAAGCAGTTTGGAGATGGCTGTGGTTTTTGTTACTGCCCATAAGGGACAGATTGGCAATGATCGTAACATGATCAGAGTCATCTAAAGGTTCTTCAGTAGTAATACAAATAACCATTTCAGGAGTAGTTTTATCACCTCTTGTTAAGGAGTTTAACTTTTTACACTTCTTGTGTTCACAGTTCAAATGTTACTGGAATTTCTAGGATCAATAAAATAAGCACCAGTAATACACCAAGGTAACTTAAATGACTACACCCCTTTCCTCACAAGATCTAGTACCTAGTTAAAAGTAACCTAGTTTTGTAAAAAAGAACAAAAAAAAACAAATAACAAAACAAAATAAATTTTAAAAAATTCCTTTTTTTAAATATATGTTTTACCTGTTGAGATGTAGAAATATAATCCAAAATGGAGTTAATTGATTTCTCCGAATAGTTGCGAGTAACTGCAGACTTGATATAAGTTAGCAGTTGTTTATAGCGCTTCATCATTTCATCATAATTTTCCTGGCAGAATATATCAAGAGAAACATGAAAACAGGTTTGTCACAAGAATAGTGAATTATTATTACTAAAAGAATATTAGTATCATTAGAGCACACATATAAGGACCAGCTTGGAGACATTGACATAAAACAAGACAACAGACATGTTAATAAGGTCCATCTTATTATATATGTTTAATGAACTACACAGTGAAAAAGTTTAATGTCACATGGTGATATATAAGTTTAAAAAAATAGAAGAGGTGTCACATGAAAATATATGCTTAAAGATATATACAGTGAAAGAGATGCTATATAAAAATATACGTTTAAAAAACTCATCATCATTTATCATCTGTTTTCCATGTAAGTATGGATTGGATAGTTTGACAGGAGCTGGTCAGCTGGAGAGTTGTCTAGGTTCCAATTGTCTGTTGCAGCAAGGTTTCTATGGCTGAACGCCCTTCCCAATGCCAACCACCTTACAGAATGTACTGAGTACCTTTTACATAACACTGGCATGGGTGCTTTATATATGGCACCAGAACGTGTGCTTTATATGTGGTACCAGCATGGGTGCGTTATATGTGGCACCAGTATAGGTGCTTTGTATGTGGCACCAGCATGGGAGCTTTATATTTGGCACCAGCACAGATGCTTTAGATGTGACCCAGCTCAAGAGCGTTTTGGTATTCTTCATATGTTTAAAGAACTACAACAACAAAAGCAACAGGACCACTAATGTGACATAAATCATGAATCTATCGCTGGGTCAATTGCTCGTCTCTGCCTCACATCATTAGTGGTAGGTTGTTAATTTAACAATGCCTTTGGATAAGAAGGAAAAAAGGGAACAAGAATTATTAACTCTAGGTGTGTGGCTGTCCACAAAACTAAAGATGTCCAAAGCTGTCGTTCTCTCCATGCTGCTGTAAAATGTGGACTCCATACTGCCAGAACATCAAACAGTTGGAACAGTTCTATACTATATTACTGCACACACTCATGGACAGACATCACTGAGCCGCATCAACCTCAGTCCTGATCACGGACTACCAGTGTCCAACCTGTGTGCCCCTGTGTGCTTCTGGCTTTGGGTTGCAGAGACACACGTGTTCACACCGCTGATTGCTGAGACCATCAATGGACTACCTTGGAAGAACATTTAAACTGAACATATCCAGCCAAAATATTCTATCTGTTTAGTTCCAACTGGCCTCTCACACTGATTTTACACTGTTATTTTAAAAATAAACAGCTACATCAGTGAAATTTCAAAGCTAATAATACACGGTTAATCCAAAACAATGCAAATGATTAAGCCTGCAAGGATTTGACCAGTGTACCTCAGGCAGGAATATACACTAAATATATATACAAGAATGTATGCTTTCCTTATAAATTTCACTAATTTCTATGAAGAACAAGAAATGGATGTTGTGACATTATACCTTATTCAAAATAGTATTAGAAATATAGATAGAATGAAAAGCTTTAACCTTGATAGAATGGACCCCTTCCACATCCCCAAAAAGGTTTGAAATAGAAGTCAGTTAAATGATAGAATCCACCACCGTTTAAATGGTGAAGTGAAATGGCAAAACAGCTATGAAAATGAACAATCAACTTATGGGTCATGTGTTCACATTCTCACTGTGCACCTCTCATTTTGTTTCTAGTCAAGATTTCATTCTACATGCTCTACATTCTCCTGGGGTGTAGAGAGAGGAAGAATCTGAAGTAATTATGTGGCCCCAAAGTCAACCATGATCATCAGACTGACGACACATAGGTAGTTAATTTAACAAGTGTGAACCATATATTTATAGTACTGGATATATCAAACATCATGTGGTTGAAGGCAATACATCACATCATGCCATACAATCATTCGAAATAGCAGACAAATGTATTTCAAATGTCATCCTTCCAAATTAAAAATGAAAAAAAGTGAACAAATATACTGAATAGTCTTTAAAAATGAATAAAGCATCTCAACTGAAATGACAAGAAGAGTGATATATATCTTTCTACATCACCAGAGACATGTAAGAGACCATCTGAAGATAACAGAGAGAGAAATAAAGAATTGGAGATAAACATCACACAACAGTGATTTAATGATGTACTTACCAATTTGAAATTAATTTTAATCATCTGTTTTAAGGCCTTGAAGCCCCATTCTCCTTTATCTTTTCCTTCCAATTCAAGGACCTGAAGCAAGAAAAAGATGAAAATTAGACAAACACCCCTTAAAGGGATTTTGGTTAGATAACAGTTGCTGCAATATCAGAGGAAGGTTAACAGGGAAAAGAGCTTTTGTATGTGGAAGATGCACAGGTGCAATAAATGCTGAAAATGGGCAGAAAATAGACTTCAACTGCCAGGGGAGCAAGCTGGAGGTAGTAGATAGCTTCTGTTATCTAGGTGGATGCTCCAAGAGCATAACTGTGAGAATAAGATTAGGGCAAAGTTCAGAGAGCTCCTACCTCTGCTGTCAACAAACAAAAGGCCTCTCTCTCAGAGTGAAAGGCAAATTGTATGATGCTTGTGTGTGAACAGCTATGCTACATGGCAGTGAAACATGGGTTGTGACAGCCGAGGACATGTGTAAGCTTGAAAGAAATGAAGCCAATATGCATCTCTGGATGTGCAATGTCAATGTGCATGTTCGACAAAGTGTCAGTATGGCCATGTGATGCATATGGACAAGAACAGATGTGTAAAGGAGCATTGGGCCTCATGGAGGCAAGTTCCTGTCAAGCGTTGGGCCACATGGAGGCAAGTTCTTTTTAAGCATTAAGCCTCATGGAGGCAAAGTGGCTGAGTTCCTTTTTAGTGTTGGGCCTCTCGGAGGCAATTACTGAGACCTTTGGCATTGTGTCATGCTTGAGAAGAAGACCCATCAAGCCAATCAAAATCGCAGTCGTGACAGATATCGGTGTCATGCAAACAGCACATAAAGCACCCATTACATTCTCAGAGTGGTTGGCATTAGGAAGGGCATCCAGCCTAAGAAACCATGCCAAATCAACTGGTGCAGCCTTCCAACTTGCCAGCCCTGGTCAAACCATCCAACTCATGCCAGCATGGACAACAGACATTAAATGATGATGAACATGATAAATTAGACAAGTTATTTAATAATAATAATAATAATAACAATAATCCTTTCTACTATAGGCACAAGGCCTGAAATTTGGTGGGAGAGGACTAGTTGATTACATCACCCCCAGTGCTTAACTGGTACATCAACCCCGAAAGGATGAAAGGCAAAGTCGACTTCAACGGAATTTGAACTCAGAATGTAAAGACAAGTGAAATGCTACTAAACATTTTGCCCAGTGTGCTAATGATTCTACCAGCTCACCACCTTAATAATAATCCTTTCTACTATTGGTACAAGGCCTGAAATTTGGGGGAGCAGATAGTCAATTACATTGAGTCCAGTAATTGACTGGTACTGAATTTATCAACCCTGAAAAGATGAAAGGAAAAGTCAACCTCAGCAGAATTTGAACTCAGAGCATAAGGACACAAAATGCCACTAAGCATTTTTACTTGCAATGCTAACGATCCTGCCAGCTCGCCACCTTAACAATAATAATAATAATAATAATAATAATAACAAGGAGATTACACTGGGGACATTTAACATGTGAGAACGATAAATCACTGCTCCGAAATTTATCCAAAAACATCGAAAATAAAGACATCACATGGAGCCAAAAATAGCTGACAAAGGGTTGGACTATATCCGAGTAAGTAATACTCATTGAAATTTATTTCTATTTTTCCAAATATAATGATGTATTTTAACTGGATATCATCTCCACTGCTCGCACAGAACATGTAAACACGCTTGTTACATCAACACCAGACTATCTACAAAAAAATTACAAATAGATTAAATAATACCGGTATTATTCCACCCAAGAATAACAACCGGGAAGTGCGTACTTTAAACTTGTTACACAAAAAGTACGAAGAGCTGCACATGCAAAACAATCTGACAACAGAAATGAACGGACCGGTACCCTACAAAAATGATGACCGTCAAAATAAAGGGCCAGATGTTGTTCCTCATGTCCTGCAAATAAAACCAAAACGGCATAAATGGACACGTGAGGAATACATTTCGATCTTACACACTTACTTTACAGCAGTGCTCTACCCAAAGAACGAAAACTCAACAACACATACATATAAAATATGGAAGAAAAATAACCTAAATAAAACCTGGATACAACAATGAACCCTAATAAACTAGCTAACATACAAAGATATATTCTCAAAGCAAAAAAAATATCACAAATAGAAATAGAACAATTGAAAGGAAAAATATGTCAGGAAAATCTAGATAGTAGCCACATAATAATGCCAAATAATAATATAAACACTGACATAGTAAAACACGAAGACAAACGTAACATTTCCACCAAAAACGAAGTAAACAAAAAAGAACAAACCCAGACCGTAGAGATGTATAATAATGTACAAAAAGCACCAATCCAGAACACCACAGACAAACATATCAATGAAAAGGAAGGCAAAACAAATCTAAAACCTGGGAATAACGAAGGGAAACCTAATGATTATGATACTATGAAAATGAGAATAATCAAAGAACTGAAAACCACAGATCTTAGAATGGACCACAGATTATATCCCCCAAAAATCAAAATAGACAATAAAACAACATCAATAATAAATAGCATAAACCTGG
>NC_068988.1:75674828-75675100 GCF_001194135.2 Octopus bimaculoides
GGTAGGGGTCTTATACAGCTGGAAAACTATTATAAAATAACCACCATAGGACTGCAAAAATACCTACTTCAGAAGCAAGGAAAACTAATACAAATAGCCACAAAACACGAGCAAAACAAAAAACTGTTTTCAGTATTTAAGGAAGCTGACAAAGTGTAACAAGAAATCATACTACCTAATAAAGAAGAAGAAGAAGAAGAAACAACAACAACAACAACAACGACAACAACAAAAGCTATAAAACAAATGAAATCCAAACTGAAACTGGAGCT
>NC_068988.1:75675110-75675382 GCF_001194135.2 Octopus bimaculoides
TATGTGGCAGCCACTGCAGCCACAAAAGAAGCAGGATACTCCCTCAAACACATCCGAACAGTAGTTCCACCACCCAAACAGACCTTGTGGATAAATAATATCTAAAACAAAATTTAAAAAAAGAGAAAAGATCTATTGATTCTCAATGAAATTAGTAGACAATCAACACAACTAAGTAACAAGAAGAAAACAAAAATACTGTACAAATACAACATTACAGAAAAAGATTTACCTGAGGCAAAAGAAAAACTAAAGCAAGATATCCTGGCCAA
>NC_068988.1:75677765-75683177 GCF_001194135.2 Octopus bimaculoides
AAAATTAAGGCCAATAGACCAGATATAGTTGTCAAAGATCATGAAGGGAAAAAAATGCTTTCTAACTGATGTATCAATACCAGCAGATGACAACGTTTCCCTAAAAGAAATGGAAAAACTTTCAAAATACAAAGACCTGGAAATAGAGGTAACTCAAATGTGGAATCTAAAAACAGAAACAATTCCTATCATAGTAGGTGCCTTAGGTATAATAAAAAAATATTCAGACAAATACATAATAAAAACACCAGGACTTACAAATATATATAACATACAGAAAATTGCACTACTGGGCACTGCACACATCCTACGCAAAACACTTTCAATACAGTAACCATAAGATCATCACAGCAAACCACAGCACATACCCAGGGCACTCAGAGCTGCGCTCGGTAGTGAATAATAATAATAATACATTTATTATATTATTATTGTTATTATTATTATTATTATTAAGGTGGCAAGCTGGCAGGATCGTTAGAAAATATATACATTGCTTGTGGGAAACAATCTGCCACTAGAACAAAAGGGATGCCGAAAAGTATCCAAGGGTACCAAGGACCACTTTGTGATAGAGAAGGTTATAATAAAGAACTGTAAACAGTACAAAAAATACTTATGCATGGCCTGGATAAACTTCAAAAAAGCTTACAACATGTTGCTGCATTCATGAATTTTGGAAACACTCAACATGTGTGGAATAGCTGAGAACGTGTGTGCACTGATTAAGAACAGCATGCCAAGTTGGAAAACACATCTTTCCTGTAACAACCAGCACTTAACCAAGGTAACAATCAAAAGAGTTATCTTCCAAGGAGACTCATATTCACCTCTGCTATTTGTTATAGTCTTAATCCCACTTTCTGTAGTCCTACATAAAATTAACATGGAATTATATGGTCAGTTCCACCGTGAAACCAACAAATTAAAAGACCAGGGAGCATTATGGAGGTGGTTCCAGAAGGGTGACCTGAAAAAGAATACTGTAAGCCTAATCCTCGTGGCCCAGGACCAGGCATTGAAAAAGAATATATACCACACATGCAGAATGTGTGAGAAGAGGGTCGAAAGTGTGACTCACATTGTTGGTGCTTGTGAAAGTTTTGCACAGAAAGAATACAAGCATAGACACAACAAAGTAGCTCATAACCTCCACTGGCTACTATGCTGTAAATATGGATATGAGGTTACAGGTGCTTGGTACCAACATTCGCCGGAAAAGGTAATGGAAAGGGGGAAAGCAAAAATCCTCTGGGACTTTGATTTCCAGACAGACAAAGTGTTAGAACACAGAAGGCCGGATATAGTAACCTTTAGGAGGAACAAACAAGAGTGCTAAATAATCAACATAGCAGCGCCAGGAGATCAACATATCATCATGAAAGAAAGAGAAACTGTTGATAAATATTGAAACCTGAGAATTGGGATCACTAAGCTGTGGCAGCTATGAGAGTCAAACATAAAGATTGTCCCTATTATCATTGGAGCATTGGGTTCAATACCACCCAATCTGAAAAAACATGTGAAAACCTTAGAAATACCCTACAATCTAAATGTATTTCAAAAGTTGGCATACTTAGTACTTTACACAATATGCATGTAGTTCCATCTGTCTGAGGTCCTTGTGATTGACAAACAGTACAAACCCTCAATAGATATAATATCTTCAATCAACAACCTCACGTTATTGTATACTGTGCGATGTCTATAATAATAATAAAAATAATTCTTTCTACTATAGGCATAAGGCCTGAAATTTCGGGGACTAGTCAATTACATCAACCTCAGTGGAATTTGAACTTGGAACTTAGCATTTTGTTCAATGCACAAATGTTTCTGCCAGCTCATCACCTGTTTTTTTTGTTTTTTTTACACAAATTTGAGTCATCTTTGCACAGGAGCCATGCTTGTCTTCTCTGTGTTGTTCCAATTATAGTATATGTACTACCAAAGTTAGTAGCTGACCGGAATTTTGTTTTATCAACTGTGGAAGGATGAAAGGTAAAGTTGACCACGGTAGGATTCGGATTCAGAATGTAAAGAGTCAGAAGAAATATCACATAGCGTTTTTGCCTAAGCTTAAGCAATTCTGCCAGTTCACTGCCTTAATAAGGAAAATAATCATAATTTCTCACTTAGTCAAGATCATAAAATCAGGGAGACGAGAATAGTTGACGCCATTACTGGACTGATACCTTATTGACCTCAAACTGACCAGGGTGAGGTTGCTTTAACAGCCAACCTCTCCAGTAGAAACACCACATATTCGTCAGACACTACAACAGAGGCTGACAACCCGGAAGGGTTGTTAACTTACCTAAGTGGTAAGCTGTTAATCCTGGCTTCAATGAATTCATATATTCACCTACTTAACTATTTTACTTCACCCTGCCCTACATAACCATGAATTATATATTAAGAATTGTTGTTCCAGCACTATCAGACAGAGAGATTAAAAAGGTCAAAGAAGGTAAGATAATATGTACGAGAGAAAAAATGTGACAAGGTACAGCAGAAGAATAAGAGATTAATAAGGATTTCCACTGGTTACAAAACTGTACCATATCATAATGTCTCTAACAACTGACAGACTTGGTCTCAGTGAAGCTAACACCAGAAGGTAATAAAACTTCAATAAAATAAAGTTAGATGGGTAGTATTTTTAAGTTTTCTTGCACCACCTTAAATATTCAATTCACCTTTGCCTGTGTGTCTCTCAAGTGTAAAGCAAATTCAACACAAAATTGTAACTGAAGTGTGGGAAAAAATATGAAAGGCTGCCTAAAAAAAAAGTCTCTTACCATGTGGAAATTCTCCAGAGCTTTTCGAGGATCATCTTCTTTTAAGGCTTTAGAATTATAATACTGGTTCTCAAGATCAACATCAGGTTCTGAGTTACTCTCTTCAGAATATTCCTATAATAACAATAATAATAATGGTGATGATGAGGAGGAGGAGGAAGAGGAGGATAACAATAATAATAATAATGCCCTGATGCAGTACCAGGCAGTAGCTCTCATGGCTTCTGATCTTAACTGGTTGGAAGTGTTATGTAGATGTTTTGTCTTTGTGCAAAAGATGGGCTGCAACAAATATTCTGCTCAATACCACAAATTTGCTTGGCCTTAAGCCCTTGAGCATGTCCCTTAGTGGCTGAGAATATGAGTAGCTCTGATCATGAGCAGTGAAAATTATACCAGTTATTATTGGAGCATGAAAGTCAATCCACAAAAGCTATCATACTATCAGGAATGGGTGGACATCAAAATGATATGTTAGTGTGTCAACTTTAGCCCTCCTTTGAACAGTATATATCCTTAGAAATATATTTTCTGTCAAAAGACCTTTTATTAAGGCTTGGCAATTAATATCAAGAAGAAAAAAAAAACAATTAAAAAAATCAGTATTTTATATCAATACTATGCAATGATGATGATGAGGAGGAGGAGAGTTATAAGCATTTAGGAGCATTAGAATACATTTAGGAGCATAAGAATACAGAGTACTAACTAGAGAAATGAAAACAAAAATTGAGGAGTACATCAGAAGGGTGAAGAAGCTAATGAAGTCAAAGCTAAATGGTCCGAATCTAGTGATGGCTGTAAATACTTGGGCAGTATCATTACTTAGATACTCAGCAGCTTTTGTAGATTAGACCAAATCTGAATTAGCAAAGCTAGACATAAGAACAAGGAAGTAATTCAATATGAATGGAGTACTTTGCCCAAGGGCAGGGGTAGCAAGATTATAGCTACATAGAAAGGAAGGCGAAAGAGGGTTAATATCAGTAGAAGACTGCGTGGAGTTAGCTAGAGTAGATATAGACTCTTATGTAGGTAATAGTGAAGAAAGCTTATTAATAGCTGCTAGAGTCACAGCAAGACATAGGGAAAACAAAAAGCCAAATGAAGTTAAAAATCAGAAAAAAAAACAAAAAAACAGAAGTTATCTGACTGGCAAGAGAAGGCTTTGCATGGTAGATTCCCAAAGATAATTGCAGCAAATAGTAACGAGACATGGTTATGATTGCAGAAAGGAAGGCTAAAAAGGGAGACAGAAAGTTTGTTAGAAGCACAGGATCAAGCATTAAAGACGAGTTGGACAAAAGCCAAGATAAACAAAAATCAAGTAGACTCCCATTGTAGATTATGCAAATCAAAGGAGGAAAGTGGTACTCATATAGTAAATGAATGTAGCATGCTGGCACAGAAAGGATAAAAGAAAAGACATAACAACCTAGGGAGAGTAATCCACTGGAAGTTATGCAGAAAGCTAGGATTTTGGCCATACTGAAAAATAGTATGAACATGAGCCTAGTAAAGTACTAGAAAGTAAGAAATATGAGATGTTGTGGGACTTTAACATTCAGGTGGACAGAGTAATAGAAGCTAGAAGGCCTGATTTAGTAACAGTAGATAAGGAGAATAGTAAGTGCCATAGAATTGACATTACAGTCCCAAATGGTGGAGGCACAATGGCCCAGTGGTTAGCGCAGCGGACTCGCAGTTGAAGGATTGCGGTTTCAATTCCCAGAGCGGGCATGGTGTGTGTTTATTGAGCGAAAACACCTAAAGCTCCACGAGGCTCCGGCAGGGGGTGGCAACCCCTATTGTACTCTTTCGCCCCAACTTTCTCTCACTCTTTCTTCATGTTTCTTAAGTAACGCTGCGATGGACTGGCATCCTGTCCAGCAAAGGGGAACACATACACCATAGAAACTGGGAAACCGGGCCCATGGGCCTGGCTAGACTTTTAAAAAGGGTGCATAAATAATAATAACAGTCCTAAATGATGAAAAATATGAGAGGTACAGAGAAAATAGCAAAGTACCAAGACCTAACCACTTACATAGAGACTATGGAAAGTGCAGGTAAAATGTATCCCTGTAGTTATAAGTGCATCAAGAACTATCCCTAAAGATTTGAACAGATGGATTGTGGAAAATAGGCATAAAACACTGTTTAGTACAATTCCAGAAAACTGTGTTAATAGGGACAGTTAGGATACTTAGGAGAGTTCTTGGCATCTGAGGTTACTTGCTGTAACCTGATGTTAGGAATTTTTCTTTTCCAACAGTCTAATCTATTGAACACTAGCAGTATAACCCGACGTTGTCCGGGTGTGACTTATTACGCCATCTACGATAAGTCTTGCTAGGTGAAAATCAACTAAAAAAGAAAGCCTTACAATGAAAAAACCCTTACGATGTAAATATGTTCATAATTCAAAAGACGAAATTAATAGGGAAAGTCTGAAGGCTGTTTTGTGTAACATTATTAAGTGTACGTAAATTTCATCCGTCTAATTGGCTATACAAATGCTTGTGCAAAACAACTTTTTGCGCTGCCTTGATTATACATAGCAAGGTAATTCCTTTTCGCAGGAGCTGCTAGGACGGCAATTTGTGATGAA
>NC_068988.1:75684046-75685916 GCF_001194135.2 Octopus bimaculoides
AAGAGGAATAGAAATAGTTAATTTTAGAGGGGCAGAGTAATTTTGTATGTATGTCATTACAGTATCGAAATGCGATTGTTTCAGTTTTGATAATTTTCTTTTTCTCCTTCCTTTCTTTTTGTATTTGTTGTTTGATTTTTCATAAAGGTTCATCAGAGGAAGTAGGAGTTGAAAGGATTTGTATTAGAAAGAGGAAATTAGATTTTATTAGGGAGAAAATGTTCACTCCTGGAGACAGCAAAAAGAAGCATTTGACCCAGACTGCCTTCTTCCAACTGTTAAACATGAAGGAGGATCTGTGATGATCTGGGGACTATATCTTAGAAATCCGCCAACCCAATGGTTTCCTTTCATGGCAGAATTAATAGTGAAGACTAAGCATTTTATCTGATCAACTTCATCATATGGTTGTGGAACTGTTTCCAGAGGGAAACGCAATCTTTCAGGGTGATAATGCACCAATCCACACAGCTAAAGTTGTTACTGAATGGCACAAGGAATTTGAACATCTTATCTGGCCATCATAGTCCCCAGATCTCAATATCATTGAACATCTATGGTGCAGTTTAGAAAAACAAGTAAGGAGTCAATTTCTTCCACCATCATCATTACAAGAACTGGAGACTGTTTTAGCTGAAGAATGGACAAAAATTCCTTTGGAAACAATTCAAACTTTGTACGAGTCCATACCTCGTAGAATTCAAGCTGTAATTACTGCCAAAGGCAGTCCTACCCCATATTAAAATAAATTTGAAATTTTAAGGTGTTTCCATTATTTTGTCCAACCCCTGTACATATTTTATCTTTGTGTAAAAGATGGGCTGCAGCAAATATTCTGCTCAATACCACAAATTTGCTTGTCAGTTGGTTGACCGTAACCAGTTGAGCATGTCCCTTAGTAGCTGATATGTGCACCTCTTACCATGAGCAGTAGTACCATGTGTTGTGAAGAATTCTTTGGGGTTTGAATAATTCACTTCTGGAAACATGGGTGTTTTGTTCATCATCTTTAAACAAACCTTATTCAGGGACCTTTTGAGCAGGATGGGCTACTCGACCTGAAGAAGATTCTAATTGGGCTCCAACTGCAAGGTTATATACGGTTCATTTTGAAATGAAATCACCATGCTGTGCATATATGACTGTGATGCATGTACCTGGTGTACCCTTAACAGACAGGTTTTCATGATGGGTGTATTGGCTTCATATATTTGTACCCTAGTGACACTTTGATGGCATGCATTGCTTTCTCACTCAATAATAATAATAATGACAGTATTTACATTGGAAAATATGTAAACACTACAAAATCAACACTCCTGCATACTAGTATGAACATCATCCTGAGCCAGTCATTGAAGGTAAAAATGTCACTATCCTCTGGGGTTTTCCCGTCAACACTGACAGAACAATCCAGGCTAATCGATGAGACATAGTTATTAAAGATAGGGAAGAAAATACTTGTAGATTAATAGATGTAAGTGATAAAAATATATCTGTAAAAGAATTTAACATATTAAGTAAATATAAGGATCAGGAAATTGAAATACAAAAGATGTGACATCTTAAAGTGAGAACTCTTCCTGTTATTGCAGGTACCCTAGGTATGATAAGAAAGGGTTATCAGAAACATCTAGATAATCATCATCATCATCATCGTTTAACGTCCGCTTTCCATGCTAGCATGGGTTGGACGATTTGACTGAGGACTGGTGAAACCGGATGGCAACACCAGGCTCCAGTCTGATTTGGCAGAGTTTCTACAGCTGGATGCCCTTCCTAACGCCAACCACTCAGAGAGTGTAGTGGGTGCTTTTACGTGTCACCCGCACGAAAACGGCCACGCTCGAAATGGTGTCTTTTATGTGCC
>NC_068988.1:75687244-75695162 GCF_001194135.2 Octopus bimaculoides
CTGGCAGCATCTCTGTACATGGCTCGCACAGCTCTCACTAACCATTCTTCTATCCCAAGTTTCCTCATTGACCACCAGATTAGGGATCGGGGGACGCTGTCAAAGGCTTTCTCCATGTCAACGAAAGCCAGGTACAGAGGTTTATCCTTAGCTAGGTATTTCTCCTGCAACTGTCTCACTAGAAATAAGGCATCAGTAGTGCTTTTACCTGGCACGAACCCAAACTGCATCTCATCTAAATTGATTCGCTCCCTAATTAGTTGGGCTATGACCCTCTCTGTAACTTTCATAACCTGATCTAACAGCTTGATGCCTCTGTAATTATTTGTATTCATAACCTGATCTAACAGCTTGATGCCTCTAGAAAACCAGGTCTCAGAGAAATCCAAATGACTGTGCTGACAAGTACTGCCCACATCCTAAGAAAAACCCTATCAATTTAAATGTCTGCATTGTATTACATGAAGTTATTTTGCTACCATCCCTGCCATTTCCTTTCCCCAAACTTTCAGTTATACTGCAACATCTCTTATCCGTCACTCACCCTAGGACACTAGGTGTGTCTCAGCAAGTGAAACATGGAGATTAAAAGTAAATAATAATAATAATAACGGTTCCAAATTTTGGAAGAAGACTAGAAGACACGGGGGAGGTACCAGTTGAATACTGGTGTCTAACTGATACTTATTTCACTGACCCCAAAAGGATGAAGAGCAAAGTCAACCTCAGCTGAATTTGAACTTGGAATGTAAAGACAAAATGCTGCTTAGCATTTTGCTCAGTGTGCTAACAATTCTGCCAGCTGACCACCTTTAACTGATTTCTTTATTGACCACAAAGGGTTTACATTATGAAAGGCTCAGGACAAAACATTGTGTTTGTGTGTGTATTGTTGCTGTGAGGGTTTAACAGAAAAAAAGCAGCAGTAACAGTTTAACAATGTGTAATCCTCAATAGGGAGATGTTCAAGGGCTGTTCATGGGAAAACCCCATAAAACCATGGGTGCTCTGACTTCTGGGACAGGTGCATTTTCTCAGTTCCTTATCTTCTATTTACAGGTGCATTATGCTCAGGTCAGGCCCATTCACTCGCACCATGCTTGCCACTCTTTCAACAAAATGGCTGGAAGACAACACTTCCCTCCCCACTCTTATTTTTCTCTTTAAGTGAAACTTTAATGAGGGATTGGCTAAAGAGGAAAGTGTTTGTCTTCAACCCTTCCAATCTCATTCACCAGACATAAAAACTGGCTGCCCTTCCCAGTTAAAAGATGGCAGCAGGGCAATCTTCACCATGGATTCAGTTAGAACCAAATCTGTCCCACATGCAACAGCAGGTATTCCACATAAACCCAGAGATCAGCAAAGCTTTGGCACAGCATGAGTGTATGCAGGACAATTTCATCACCCCTGTGCACATCTTAGACATGCTTGGCTGATGGCATTTCCATGCCTGTAGAATTTACCACAAACAGGCAATGCTCCCCTAGTAGCACTGCCAGGCTAGAGATTTCTGGAAGTTACCCATCTTCCCTTGATTAAAAGAATATAAATTAAAGCGGATGTAAAATGATGATGACAAATTGTATGAGGAAGAGATTATTTTGGTGAAGTTCATAGTAATGATGGAGGGTGTTATGCTTTCTCCACTGTGGGACAGAAAGCTTTGAGATGGTTTGAATTCCCATACATGAAACATTTAGGTTTTCTGCCTTGTTAACACTTGGCATCAGCTCATTCCCCAAAACAAAAATTTGGGCATGCAAGTGACTTCTTCTGGAGCAACCAGTACCTAGAATTCCATAAGAATCCCAGTCCTGTTGAGATGGTGAGTAGAGTTCACTTCCACAATATCCTCCATACTCTTCAGAATGGCTAAAACTTGCTGGATCTTGACTCCAATTTTAGTCAACCTCTTACATTATATTGATAATGGAGAATCATTATAAAGGTCTCTTTCTGGTTTCATGCTTGCAGATGCACATGACATCTGCTGATCCATACAGTTTCCTTCTATATAAGTGTATCAGTAAGGGCAACACATCTTGAAGGCATTTTTCATTTTCTTCCAGAATAGGAAATTTAAGTCTCATCTCCTTGTAAGATATGCACTTATAGATAATTGTTTGTTATTCAGAGCTCATTTTTTACCTCTTCACTAAACTATATAACTCCTGGCTTCACAATATCATTTTTGCACTGGGTCTTACCTCTCAGATCTTCCACGGAATGCACTCTCCACTGGTTTACTGCCCTTGAAAAGGACAGAGTTGTTGTAGTGGGTTTTTTTTTTTTTAATGTTGTTACTATTGCCTTGCATACCGTTTTTGTTATTACTAGTGATTGATGTTGAATTCATTCTTGATGTTGCTGCTCTTATTGTTGTTTCTACTTCTGCTGCTGTTATTATTATCATTATTGTTGTTGTTGTTATTGTCACTGTTGTTGCTGCTGGTATTTTTGAAGGTGTTGTTGTCACCACAGAATTAAGATGAAATTCTATTATTTATACTCAAAAGATTCATTTCTGCTCTAATTTCCCTGCCATTGACATTATGTTCAGTTGTCATGGCTACACTGGCATACAAAACTGAGCTGACAGAACATTGTTCACCATTGGTTATTATTATTTTGACATGCTCCGATATTTTTCTTTTAAATTGGAAAAATTTCTCAATCTTTGTTTTCATAAGAAATGCAAAATGAATATCACTGAGTAACATCCTCAAAAAGGGTGTAATTGAACAGAAATGTTACCATTGTGATCCAAATAAGGTCAACAAAAATGTTATCATAAAATGAATGATTGAATGGGCTTTACTCAGTCAAAACAATTTATAAAACTTTCAAATATTATGGAGCTCCAAGTTTCTGTGACTTGGTACAAAGCCTGAAATTTTGGAGGTGGGGGCTTGTCGATTACATTGACCCCAGTGCTCAATTGGTACTTATTTTATTGACCCCAGTGGAATTTGAACTCAGAATATAAAGGCAAATGAAATGCCACTAAGCATTTTGACCAGTAGGTATCAATTATGTCAGTTTGGCGCTGAATAATAATTCAGGCACAAGGACATAAATCCTAAGGAAAGGCCCAGGGGGATTTGAACTCAGAATGGAAAATGAACTTAACTGGTGCAGAAATATATATGCAGTTAAGAATTAGTTTCGTAACCATGCAAGATCAATCCAATTTCATGGCACCTAAGACAAACCTCTACTATAGCCCTGGGCAGACATATCTTACAGTAGAATTTGTTAAAGAAACTATTCTGAAGTCCATCATATATAGACAGGTGTGTGTGTGTGTGTGTGCATGTTCTAGTCAAAAACTACTGGTATATAAATTATGTCCCTTTATATTCAATAACTTATTAATTTCAACAAAGATCAACAGAAAATATATATCAGAAAGTAATAAGAAGTACTGGGATAAGTCTAGCTAACTAAAATCTTTGACAGTTAGTCCAATGAGTGAAACCAGTTAACTGTAGCCACCAAATTCTACTAGTAGCTGTTATCCACTATCTTTATTTCATCACCGTCACAATAAATGTTACAATGATGATGATGACTGGAAAGATCAATCAACATGAATTTATTCTTTAACAATTGAAGAGAATGATGCAGGAAATGTATATCTTATTATACAGCAAGTAAAAGTGTTCTGTTGGCTACACTATATTTTTCTAAATGTGAACACAAAATTAACGTGATTAATGTGGCAGGTGACTGATGTTATTTCTAATATTTTATGGCACTTGGTGAAGTAATGTTAGTTTTTATGTTGTTTCCAAGGGCTACCCCTTAGAATAACCCTTCTTGACAATATGTTCTGCAAAAAAAATAATAAATAAATAAAAGTAATCCAAACTAAATTAATAGTGATATATTTTAGTTGAAATTGGATGCTGTTGTTTGTGTAACTACTTCTCATCTTGATCTAACAACTCTAAGGTACCCAGAGAATCAGACAACCATATGTCACAGATCTAGATATATCATGCCCTGGTCAAATGGACTGATATGAAACCTAGGTTTCTTCTCTCTGTTTTTTCATGGTATGCAGTTTGAAGAAAGGTACAACTGTTCTTTGTCAGTGGATAGAAGCATAATAATCAGGAGATTAAAATGCTAGACTACTGATCACATCAAACTTTACATTGTACTGCATGTTTGAATAAGGAGCATAATTTTAGACTGCTCCAGTTTCTCTGATATAAAACAAGTTCTACTTCATTTTGTGTAGTTAGAAAAATTCAACTATAAAAACAATTCCTCCAACATTATCCCACCCACATTAAAATGAAGGGCGATCTTTCGATACTAATCCTCTTTTTTGCTTCAGCGTTTGTTTACATCAATTCGGCTTTTTCCGTAAGGAAAGAGGGAAAGGACGTTAGTCAGCGACAGCTCTGATCTGTTAGGCAGCAGACAGCAGGAACCCCCTCCCTTAAGAACACATGCCAGTTATCTCTCTTTCCCCCTATCTCTCGCTTTCTCTCTGTCTCTCTATCTATCTCTTTCACACTCCCTTAAAAACACGTCATTTATCTCTCGCTTTCTCTCTCTCTCCATCTATCTCCCAGCATACACCTCGAGAGAGAGAGAGAGAGAGAGAGAGAGATAAGTGACATGTGTTTTTAAGGGAGTGTGAAAGATATATAGAGAGAAAGCGAGAGATAACTGGCATGTGTTCTTAAGAGAGAGGGAAGAGAGATAACTGGCATGTGTTCTTAAGGAAGGGGTCCCTGCTGTCTGCTACCTAACAGATCAGAGCTGTCGCTGACTAACGTCCTTTCCTTACGGAAAATGCCGAATTGATGTAAACAAAGCCATCTGCTCAATTGACACTCAGAGAATTAGTATCGAAAGATAGCCAATCCTTCGAATTCTGACTCACTGCTTGACAGAATAAAATTCGTGTCCATTATTTTGTCAGGATTACAAATTTTGAAAACACAACAGCAACAAATTTGGAAAAAAATCTCCCAAAATTCACAAAATTAAAAAAACACGTCGATCGTCGTACAAAATTATAGCTGAACTGTTTACACAAATAATCACGTGTTTTCACGAATGTACTAACGAGATTTTCTCGGATATTCTCATTTAAATATGAATAGGTGATTACGGGCGGTTTTGGACGGCTTGGTCACATGAATCAAAATTCTTTTCGGGCGGCTTTGGGCGGTTTGGTAACGAAAGGGTTAAGTAAAAGTAAACAAGATGCCAGCATAACCTGTTTCTCCCCAACCTTACTATGTTGATGATCCTGCCTTCACAGTTCATCAACTGTGCAGTGCACAAGATTTGTTAGCATCCGCTGAGAATGCTGCAGCACGTCAGTCTGTTTATCATTGCAAAGAAGACTATATACATGACCATCAATTAAGATGAAAGCTATCTGTTAATCTGTTCTAATGATGGCACACAACTCATGTGGTTAGTAACTTCAAATACCTTGAGTTGTATATTGTTGACAGTAAGAAAGACTTTTTTACACAGAAGGGACTAGTCTAGAGTGTCTGTAACAAACTTCAAAACATTTATCAATCAATTATTTCAAAGTCAACAGTACTGGCCTTCTTCACATATACATAGAGAGCATTCTGAGGAGCTAAAACCTGTACCATAAAAGTGCTTCAAGATTACCTTGCTAGTACATACACAAGGCTTCTCATGAAGGCTCAAAACATCTTCTGGCACAAGACCACAGAGGAATAATAATAATTTTTTCTACAATAGATACAAGGCCTGAAATTTTGAGGAAGGGTGAGAGTCAATTACAGACACTAGTGTTTTCACTTTATAACATTATCAGGTATTTATAAAAGGTTAGTTTAATACATGACATAAATTTTAAAATTCGAATAAAAGTAATTGAGCAACTATATATTTTAAATACAAGGCTATAATTTAAATGAGAAATTTATTGAAGGTCGTATGAAATTTCCTTCAAATATTCTGTGGGAGATTGTTCTGAAAAAGATGAAACAATATGCAGAATTCTATCATCTATCTTCATATACTTCTTCAGTTTAGGAGGATGATGACCTCCAATCAGTTGCTCAAAAAATGCATCTGTTTCTTTGCACCTTATGTAGCCCATTTATGAATCTCCATATTGTGGGGGGCTCCATTCCCAGCTCTATTTGGATTCTTCTATTTGCTGCTTCAGCATGGTTATTTGTCCAGTCTTCCCTGAGCAATGTCCTCTCGTAAACATTCCACATTTCATGGAGGAAGAGTGAAGGTCTTCTACTATTTCCATGTCGATTTGGTCTTCCAATATAGGTATCTTCAAACCAATTCAGCAGTGCTGCAAGTTCTTCAGGTATATCCGCAAAGAGGGCTTCAATATACATATCAGTATGTGGAACAGGAACAAATGCTAAACTTAATATCATTTTGGCTTTTAGTGTAAAGGTAGCATCGTTGTTGTACATAGAAGTGTAACCCATGACAGCTATCTTTTTGTGCATATTTTGTGCTAAATGGAAAAAATATCCTTTTATTTCAAATTCTGAAAAAGCTTCCTTCATGGCTTTAAAGGCTGCATGTTCGAAGTCGCAAATAATAGATGTTGGGTTTAGTGTTGGCTCAGCATCTTTGAGCATTTCAAACATCTTTGCATAAGTTAATCACTGCTTGTTTGGCAAAAGAGCATAGGCAACCGGAACACCATTAAATTTCTTTGCAAGAATGTATGTAAACTTGTGAAAATAATCTTGGTGCTATTTTAAAAGTTCCATCAGCATACCAAGTATCAGATGAACATAAATGCTGCAGCCAACTTTCTCTCCTGAAAAGCAAAATTCTATATAGTCTTGGGCCACTATTGCTGATCAGGAAATTTTCTTCTCTTCTTTCTTCAGAAATGTAAATTTTGCACTGGTGTGGCAACTCTAAGTTTTGAAGATCTACAGGACACTGAGGTGGGGCATTTAAGGCTCTCCTTTTGTGTTTTATAGTTTTCTTCATGGCTGAAGCATCTGGCAATGATCCAAGTGTAACCTGGGATGCATTTGTTAATACTTCACTTGGCTTTTCAATAGTGTCCTTGGCATCACTTTAGCCACTTTTATATTAACTGCAGACGAATTATGGGGATGCGCGTTTCCTTCTTTGATAACTGCACCAAACTTCATATGAATCCTTGCATTGCACCTAGAACTTTGATCACAACACCAAAATTTTATATTGTTGTCACTCTTACTAAACTTATGAAATACAAATAAATGTCCTTCATAAGTAATTTTTTTTCTTGTCCTCTTTGGCTAAGAATTTCCATTTTGGGTGTAATCCAACTTTCAAAATTTCTACGTCTTAATGTCAATCTCAAGAGCTGTGACTGCCAATATCGGTAGAAAAATATGAATTCTTAGTATTCCTTCTTTGAATGGTTTAGAGTAATCTAAATACCTTCAACACAAGCTAAATAGGCCGTTATGACCAATAAATTACTGCAACAAATTGCTAAATTGAAAAAGCCTGGGCCGATTGTGAAGCAAACAGCCCACTGTTCCGGAACACATGTATATATATACTCTTTTACTTGTTTCAGTCATTTGACTGTGGCCATGCTGGAGCACCGCCTTTAGTCGAGAAAATCAACCCCAGGACTTATTCTTTGTAAGCCTAGTACTTATTCTATCGGTTTTTTTTTATGCCAAACCGCTAAGTTACGGGGACGTAAACACACCAGCAGCGGTTGTCAAGCGATGGTGGGGGGGGGGACAAACACAGACACACAAACACACATATATATATATATATATATGTGTGTTTGTGTGTCTGTGTTTGTCCCCCCCCCCACCATCGCTTGACAACCGCTGCTGGTGTGTTTACGTCCCCGTAACTTAGCGGTTTGGCATAAAAAAAAACCGATAGAATAAGTACTAGGCTTACAAAGAAT
>NC_068988.1:75695325-75708022 GCF_001194135.2 Octopus bimaculoides
TTTTCTACCGATATTGGCAGTCACTACGACGGGCTTCTTTCAGTTTCCGTCTACCAAATCCACTCACAAGGCTTTGGTCAGCCCGAGGCTATAGTAGAAGACACTTGCCCAAGGTGCCACGCAGTGAGACTGAACCCGGAACCATGTGGTTGGTAAGCAAGTTACTTACCACACAGCCACTCCTGCGCCTATAATTATATCCTTTATAAATTACTTTTATTCGAACTTTAAAAGTTCTGCTTTTTTTTTATTCAAGCCATGTATTAATCTTTTTATAAATTTCTGGTAATGTTATAAAACGAATAAAGTTATAAAATGAATAAATTATTTATTAATCAATTTTCCTGCTGTTGAGTTGTCCTGTCACTGAGTTGACAGTGTTGAGTTGTCCCTATTTGAAATGAGACACTACCACATTAAAGGATATATAAATAAAAATTGAAGAAATAAATAATTAGAATCCCCAAAAGCAGGGAAGTCCACTTCAGGTAATTTGGGGGTAAACCCCATGCAAAAATTCCAGATTATTCTGCCATTCCCAAAGCATGGGTAAGTGCCCTTTCCAGTTTCTTTCTTTCTGCAAAGAAAAGAGTACTCAGAGTTGATCCATTCAGTCTCACCCATTTTGCCACTTTTGTCCACCTTTTCATAAATACACTAGAAGGCAGCACCTCCCCTACCCTCACCTTCCTCAACAAATGATATCTGAAGAAATTGTTGAAAGCTTGGTCAGGCAGAAATGTGCCTATCTTCAAACCTTTAAGACAGGTCCATTACAAAGCATCTTTTGCCACAGCCACTAAGCAGAAAAAGATCTACCTTCCTTTTCTGTTAAAGGAAGGTGGTGCAACAATCATCACTATACCCTTGGCAGACAGCTGGATTCATCTTATACAAGACAGCAACTGCTCCATGCAAACCCACAACTCTCTAATGCACAGACACTGAATAATTGCATGCAGGATAGTTTTGTTCCCCTGCATGCATCTCAGGGAGGTTCAGCTATTGGCACTCCCATGCTTGAAGAGCTTGTCTGAAACAGGCAATGCTACCTTGTAACACTGCCATGCCAAAAACTTTTGGAAATTGTCCATCATCTTTGACTCAAAAGTTCTCTGGAAAAGACTACTCAGACTGTTCTTGTCGATGCCCAGAGTCAATCCTAGGCCATTGTCACTCATACCCTCAACAGAAATCTTGTGTTGTTTTCCTGCTAATGGTTTTGTCCAGCTAGTACAATGCAGTGTCAACATTCTAAATGCCAGATGGTACAATAAACCTGGCAACATGCCAAATGCCCAATCTTGTTCTATGTTTAGATGAGCTGCAGAAAGATGTGTCACATAACAGATGCACACACTAGTTCATCCTTATTTTCATTGCCATCATTCACACCATTGCAGTGATTTAGATATTTCTGCACATGTGTCAGCCTCAATGCATGGCACTGCATCATCAAAGATGGCACCCAAGACTACCATGAAGTGGGTGTAGACAAGCAGATAGCTTTTCTGACCAGCAGAACCTGACCCTTCCATAAAAATTGAAAAAGCAAGTGCTCTAATTTGGTCAGAGATTTCTTGGGACAAGGTAGAATGGCTAGGCAGCAGTACACTACTGAGGTGATATATGCATTCGCTACTTCTGCTCGGCCTTTCAGAGACAACGTCCTTTTAGCCCATTTCTAGGGGAGCTTGGCCACCCCAACCATGACCTTTTCCCAGTTCCTATCTACTTGGAGATCTGGTCAGAAGCAGAATCTGAGCACTTTCACCGGACCCTCCATCCAGCAACCAAAATTATCACTAGTCAACATGGACTTGCCTCTCCAAGAGCCTAGGTGCAAACTTACTGATTTGTCCTGGTTTATGAGTGCTCCTGTACATGCTTGATATTCTTTCAGTATAGTGACTCATTTTTATGTCTGAAGAGTTTGACAATATAACAGTAATGTCATCCACGTATGCAGACACAGCTCTCCTGAGGCCTAGTTTAAGTGGGATATCTCTCAAATTCTCCAGCCTTTGCAGCAAAAGATTCTAATGCCAGAATATATAAAAGCAGGGTGTGGGGCATCCTTAGCAAACTGAGTGTTCAATATTGGAAGGTTCCAATATGTGGCAATTTAATTTGACAACCAAGCAGATACCACTATACATTGTGGTGATCTGGCCTCTGAAGATGGAATCAAAATTGACAGCTTTTAGGACAGACACCAGATAGCAATGGTCCACCCAGTTAAAAGCTTTGGACTGATCCAAATTCACCAATGCCCCTCCAAAGCCTCTACAGGTAATACAGTAGAAATTTGCCTGAAACTACCAAACGTTGAATAAAAATTTCAAACTGAAGAAAATACCACACATTTTGGATGTAGGATGTAGTTAATTAAATCAACGCCAGATCATTACTAGTGTATTTTACAGATGTAGAAAGACTGTTGACCTTGGTAGGCATTGAACTTAGAGTATATCTAAATACCACTACTCATTTTGTTCATTGCTGTTCTACTTATTGTTTTATATGCTGTCAATATTGACAGAATATTCAGTGTTTGTTTTATCAGTGCTTTGGATGTGAGGAGGAGAAAAAGTAAAGTTCACTCTAGTAAGACTGTATCAAGAAACTAAATAATAAGTCCTTAAATTGGTACATTTGGAGTAAGAGGAATCAGATGTGTTGAAGAAAGAAGATTGTGCTGGTATGGACACGTGATGCGTGTAGTTAAGGACAGTTGTATAAAGAAGTGTCATTCGCTTAACACAGTGAAACCTGCAGAAGACATGGAAGGAAGTGATGAAAGCTAACTTCAGGATACTAAGCCTGACAGGTGAGAGGTCAAAGGACCAGGATCTTTTGTCATATAAGGTTCTCAAAAAGATGTGCCCTCCTCAGCAAAACCAAATTCTGAAAGCTTTATGTTTTGTGTTCTACATCTGTTACAGTAACTCTCCTCCCCACTATCATGCCTCTTCTCACTCCCACCAGTTTCACAGATTACAATTACCCCACCATATACTTCTTGGCTTCTATCCACCAGCCCCTGCAACTGTACCTTCTTTACTACTCCTGCTGGTTACCACCTACCATTCTTTTGCATCCCTTTATCTTCCCCAGCTCATAGTTCCTGTCTCAACCACCCTTCAACCCCGTTTACTTTGACAGTTTGCATCCCCATTTCTAACTCATCTTTCCATACAATCTTGCAAATCAACCACCCATTTCTACTCAGCTTGTGCCTGGTGGGACCTTATCACCATAATTTCCTCTCTCACGCCACCTCTTTTTCCCCTACTAGATGTGAGTAGTCATGCACTTCTCATAGTAATCCCTTCATCCCATAACATGAAGCTGCTCCTCTCCCCAAGGTACATAGTTTTGCAAACTGCATGGCAAACTCAATAGTGCAGGTAGCACGAAAAAACACCCACTCCACATTCTAAAGTGGTTGGTATTAGGAAGGGCATCCAGCTGTAAAAACCATGCCAAAGCAGACATGAGTTCGATGAAGTCTTTGGATTCCTGTCAAACCGTCCAACTCATGCCAGCATGGTACATAGATGTTAAATAATAATGATGAAGAGGTGGAAGTATAGCCAAACTGACACCAGTACTTCATTGTAAATTACCTTATCAATGCCAAATTTTAGGTTATCTCAAATATTTTTTGAGGGGAACACAAAAGTCATGTATAACTTTTTTAACCGTTTCAGTCGGGGCACAGCCTTGAATGGTTTAGTCGAACAAATCAAATCCTGTACTAATGGTGGTAGGGACAAACACACATATCCCTTGCCCATATTTCATTCTTGCAACCTCTGAAGCATGACGCAAATCCTCTGACACTATGGATTCTGTTGAACCGCCCAACGTCCAAACTTAAAGATGATGATGTTATATGTCTATACAACAAGCTTCCACTCAATTTCCATTTATCAAATTCAAACACTGACAGCTTAGTTTTGAAAATTGGATTCTTTTTCACTGAATCGTACTCAGTTTTTATAACATTCACAAATGAAACGAAAGGGAATTTTTTGTATCAACCTTGAATGGACGGATGACCAAGTTAACTCAAGGGTGAAATTTGTAAACAATGTAAGCTATTTCAATCTGCATCATCTCTGTCGATTTGCCGCATACATAAATAAAGTGTCATTAGATATTTTTAATAAATTAGTTGTTACAGTTGAGATTGTCACTAGTCGCAGTTAGTAGTAAAGGATCAGATTTGATCTTGTGAAAATAACGCTATAAAGATACCAGTGATTTTGGTATGGTGGTTATATAGTAGGTGAATATGACTTTACAACAAGAATTAAAAAATAAACGATATAATGAATTAGAATAGACCTAAGACATCTTAAACAGATCGCTGTCTTTCAAGAAATAGTTGCTAAATCTCATTTAAATCATTTCTTGCCGTCTTGAAAAAAAAAAAAAAAAAAAAAAAAGAAACACTGATCAAAGTAGTCTCTGATACATAAAAAGAAGAGAATTGGTAACGGGAAGATGTTCATCATAATTTAGCTCTAAGAGGGGTAAAACGGATTCATCTTATCACCTGTTTAGGTAATTCATTGAAGAAAAAGAAAAAAAAAGTGTAATTGTAACAAGACATTTAAGCTGATAATATTCAAAGAATGAAATATTAAAATGACTGGACAGCAAGATTCTATTCAGGTGTGGGTGCGCGCGAGCACATATATCAGTTACAGGATTGTAAGGGACTTCAAATATATTAGATAATACAGTTTATAAATACACAAGTGTGTGTGTGTGTATGCATATATATTCCATTAAGGTGTAAAAGATAAACATGGTTGATAAAAGAGAGAGACGGAGTAAAAACCGGTGCAATGCGAGGAGAAAAGAAAGTGTAAAGAGATAAATATACAAGACAAAAACTTTTTTTTTAAATAGCTTAGAAAGGTAAACAGGACAATGATGAAACTGCACATCCAAAATAAAAAGAAGAGAGCGATGAATGTGCTTCTTATTTACCAGATCGTATTCTTCATCGTCATCGCACATAAAGTCCGAGTCCGACATTTTGTCCCGATGCTTTCTGCAGAGAACACCACACAATCTAATTACGTCATCGATTTCTGTGAACGCATGTAGAAAATGTTTATGTCAAGAATTGTTTTGTCATGAGTTTATGTATGTCGATATATGTGACGTAGTTGTGTATCACAACCAGGCACATTGGTTCTGATTGTAGCAATATAATGTCTCCAGAAGAAGACGAAGCAGCTGAGATATAGGAACATATATATTTACACACACACACACACACACATATATATATATATATACACAATATATATAAGATACACATCGACAACGGTTTTCTCTGGAACAATTTACATTATCGTTTTTTTTTTTGGCGTGTTCAATCATTTGTCAACTTAAATGTTTTCTAGGTTGACATGGTTGCTGTATCTTCTTCCAACGGTCAGCTTATCGATTCGGAGATAACTGACTGCCTCACTTGTTTGTACTGTAAATAATTAACATCGCCTAAGGAGGAGTATTTTGGAGTTGTCTTAGACCATTAAAACACTCCATCATTACCAACAACACCGAACGACCAACATGGTAAGTGGACAAGGGTCAGTTAATGAACTAACAGATATTGTCTGAATGATTTCTCTTCAATAAACCACCCCTCTCTCTCATATATGTGTGTGTGTATGTATGTATGTATGTATGTGTACCCGTATATACGCGTGTCTTGCATCAATTACCGAGTCATTAAGTCGTTGTTTAAGCCCCAGGTCAGCTCTATTTTAACAGATCTACACGTTCTAGACGTGTACAGGCTTTTGTATATCTAAGAGTACATTAGCCATTTTGCCCATTATTTTTAAAGACATTAAGGTATGAATCGAGAGAATTTATCTGCTATTTCTAACCAGTTGAGTCGCTTTATGTCATTTGTACACACATATATATGCGCGCACGCGTTCAATGTATTAAACAGAATTCGGGGGGGGGGGGCAGTTTTGGTGTACCAGTTCCTTGAAGTTCTGTACTTCACGAGAAAGGAATCCTCTGTGGAGAAATTTTTTGAAAGGAAAAATGTTTTCGAAATCTTAATTTCCGCTGTATGAAATGCAAAAATACTAAAACATTACGGGGGGAAAATGTTCTCTTTTCACATGAGGTATGGGAATTCGAAGGACAGTTATTCCAAAACTCCACGGATTTCGTTAAACATTACTCGCCACAACATTTATTTATAAAACACAGTTTGGTGATCTAGACATTTTCACACCTCATTTACCATGTTTTCACATTCTCAGTGAGAGAAAAACCTATTTTTTACCTTTTGAGGTCCAAAGTTAAAGGAAATCTTGGAGAGAAAAAAAGAACTCCGACATAATAGGGAGGTGGCGTAAGGGAACCATCGAAGGCTAAGTCTTCAGTGAATGTGATATTGTGATAGTATTGAATAAACATGTAATAACGAATTTGAAGAATTTACCCTTTCAGACCGTCCTTTTACAGTTTAATAATCTATTTCTGTCCCCTGTATTATACGTTCGTTATCATAATTGTACATTATATAAACGACGGATCGGTCTGTTATTCATTGGACTTCTTTTCTGTCTTTATAATGCCAGGCGGAATTTCTAAAAGGATTGCCTTGTTACAATGAACACAACTTTACAAGATTTCATCCCGATTCTGGTTGTAAAACTAGTGTAAGTACATGTTCAGTATTAAAATATATTTACAAGGAGTTCCCAGGAACGGTTGTGTGTAAATGTGTATTGTGGTTTTATCAACATTTTTTTTTATTGTGTGTGTTTGGTTGTTTTACAGCGACTACGACATTATTTACATTTATAACGCAGTAACTGAATGGATGTCTTCATACGTAGCCACCTAATGTATATTACGTACCTTCTCATACATAGAGACCCTAATATATTTCTTCCCTAACAGAAATACCTTGTGTACTTACACACCTTCCCACACAAGGTACCCTGTGTATTACATACCCTTCCATACATACTCTGTGTTTTACCTTCGCACACAAACTCTGATAACCTGTATTACATAGATGATCTGTATTATCTTCCTACACTCTTAGATATGTATGGACAACAAACTTTCATATTTATTACTTCGTTTTATTTGATAGAAATGTAAACTTTCTCAGTGTTACTAAACGTGCTTGTGAGTTTACTGCCACGCATTCCTTTAATATTGTTTCTTCGCTGATACTATGGTCCAGATTGCTCCTGCAAATCCCTTAATTCCACATTGACTTGACTCGTGACCATTCACCAACAACAGACATACATAGCAATTATTATCCCTTATACTACTCCGTTTAGAAGCTAATTAATGATATTTTTGAAAGAAAACATTGACTTTTTCTCACATCTCTACTGATAAACTTTACATACTGTCAGAGAAAAGTCACTTTCATGTTGCATTCTACACTGTGCAGTTATTAGCCCATAGAAATGACGTGACGAGCCTATTATAAATACAAGCTAATCAAGGACTATTATTGAACTTTCTCTCACTGATGAAAAAGTTACCGTTTCTGTGGAGATTGGCAAGCCATATGTTTGACATTTTTGTTGGAAGAATTCTGTATTATTTATAGAATATCTTTTCCTAAATTTATTCTTTCAGACATAGGCTGTGAACTGACTCACTTGTGGACATGATATGTTGTTGCATTGCTAGTTTCACATATGTGATTTGACACAATGGTTATATGATCTGTATTATTTAGATTTTGCAGTTCATTGTGGGAGCTTCATTATTCTGTTGAAAAAGACCTTGTACAGCACAATATTATTTGGAAGCAAATATGACCTCTGTAAATGTTGAACAAGTACTCTTTTACACTTTTACACTTTTACTTGTTTCAGTCTTTTGACTGCGGCCATGCTGGAGCACCGCCTTTAGTCGAAGAAATCGACCCCAGGACTTATTCTTTGGAAGCCTAGTACTTATTCTATCGGTCTCTTTTGCCGAACCACTAAGTTACGGGGACATAAACACACCAGCATCGGTTGTCAAGCGATGTTGGGGGGACAAACACAGACATACAAACACACACACACACATACACATATATATACACATATACGACGGGCTTCTTTCAGTTTCCGTCTACCAAATCCACTCACAAGGCATTGGTCGGCCCGAGGCTATAGTAGAAGGCACTTGCCCAAGATGCCACGCAGTGGGACTGAACCCGGGACCATGTGGTTGGTAAGCAAGCTACTTACCACACAGCCACAACAGCAAGATAGATGAGATACACTGAATGATGACACGTTATTGTATAAATAGCAAATAGCAATAATACAATGGATTAGCTGAAGATACAATAATCTAAGACAATAACCATGGCGAATATGTGGGAGAATTTGGTAAGGAAAACTTTGCTGCTTAGAACTAAGGTACATACCTTCAAATATATATTGAAAAAGTGTTTGAAAGTGCCAAAAAGAGTGGTAGTTATAATCATAAATATTTGAAGTACTTGTTAGTTGGTCTCAAGTAATTTGACTTCAACAAAAAATTTGTCAGGGACCTGCATTAGACTCATTGAAAAGTGAACTCATTATTCAGAGCAGCTACATTTTATTGATGTCCTAATAATATAAAGCCAGGAAATGACAAGGGTCTTACAGACAGTGTAAAGAACAATAGATCTTCAATAAACAGCTTGGATGAAAATACTAGTTGTGAATGCAAGTGTTGTAAGTTGCTAGAGAATGACCAACTAAATACCAAAGTGTTGATAATTTGGTCCATATAAATGACGTTGGTGAGCATTGACAACTCTATAAATAATATATTTGTAAATGGTGCTCAGCCACCTCTTCCTAGGAAAGTATATTTGAAATTTCTAAGAAGTTTTATATGCAAGGAGATTTCTTGGAAAATATATGTAGAATACACCAAGTACTGATATTAAAACCAAATATAAGGTAAAGCAAAGCTGTCAAACTGAAAACAAAACAAACTGTTCTCAGAAAAATGGTACATTCCACAAGATACATTAAAGAAATGGGTCATTTAACACAACTGTCTTTTAGTTCTAATGACAGCCAATGCAGTAATGGCATCTAAAGATCAGGTTATCCTCATCTCTCATGCCAACAGTAGCAGCTCCTAATGAGTCCTTGGCAAAATGGGCCTATCGGTTAGTTCTTCCCTCTTATAATGTCCAGATACATAAATCCAGTGTTTTATATTGGAAGAGTTAGGAAGCCACATATTTGGGGTATTAGGGAGGGGTAACCTAAAAATTCTTGGCCAGCCATTTCAGGTTGATGAGGGTGGTAGAAAGCAAAGTTTTGTTAGAACATGCATTACAGTTTCCACCTTGGCCAGTTACTTGATGCAATGTTTGGCCATCATGTGCAACATTTTAATGCAAGCAGTAGTTTTGACCATTAGTCCCTGTGTGACATTGTTCTTGTTGCTTATGAGCTCTAGGACTGAGAAATGAGGGCAAATGGGTGTATATGTCATTGTTCCATAACCTACAGAGTTGGCTACAATAATGTCCATGTAGAACCACCTATCATTTTCCTGCACTCTTGTTTTCAATGAAAGTTCCCCTCAACAGAGAACTAGAGCATAAGGTTTTCCTGAGTTAGTTCAGCAGGTCTTTCAACTGGATCACATAGCCAGTTTGACTTTTACTGTACATGAACTACCTTCATCATCACATAAGATTTGGAGCTGATGTTCTTGTTTTGCTCTATGTCTAATAGTAAACCCTGTCACCTTGAGCTGCTCAGCAATGGCTCTCATTGACCTGCTGGGGCAGCCATTGATTATGTCCTGAATCTGCTGGATAAACTTGGCCAACCTGATAATTTTTGATGACTATGTTTCTCTGACATGTTCCACCAAAGTAAGAACACTTTCTCAACCCTGAACATGAAATACCCAGCTATGTTCATAAAGCTGGTGATCTCCATGCCATTGAGGTTGCTGGCTACAATAAGCATGGTGTGCTATTTCCTGTTTAGAGCAGGGGGAGATAACCATGCTGATATTGTCAGTAAATTTTGAAGTAAAATAAGTTAATATTTGGTACCTGCCTCATAGCATTGCATTAGATCATATTTCACTTATGACCTCCTAAACTTCTGTTCACAAATAGTTGGGATTTCTATGTGTGTGTGTGTACACACATTCAAATACAATGACAGACTTTCTATAACATTGTAAGTTAAAGAAAAGAATGGATTAAGAATTATTTTCTATGTTGTTTATATATTTGTCTTTATACATTTTTGGTGGGGTTGGTTTTGACAATGTGAAGTAATTTTCAAAATTTGAGGAATAAAAATATATATTTCTTTAACCATGTTGGTTTATATACATTCAATCAGAGACATTCTATAATCTTGTTTATATACACCCTGTCAGAAACATTCTATAATCTAGTTGCTTTATATATCCCCAGTCAAAGGAATTCTATATTCTAGTTGGTTTATATCCAGTGAGAGATATTGTATAAGCTTGGTTTACAGACACCTATTTAGAGACATTCTATAATCTAATTGGTTTATATACACCCTGTCAAAAACTATATATTATAATCTTGTGGTTTATTGTCAGGAAGACCAGTTCTGAGTATAACTAAAGAAGTCTGCCACTAAAACTGCCTCCTGTTTTTGAATAAAAATAGATTACTGGTCTTGTCAGATGAATTTGAACCATCAATGTTATGGATTGAGCATTCTTTACTACTATTGTGCTGGCAGTCAAAAATTATACAAAAGTGAATTAACCCAAACAATGAATTGGTATATATAGTTAGGGTTGGTGGGGGGAATATGGCGGACTGGGTAGTAATCGAAGAGAGAGAGGGGGGTCAGGCAGTAAATACATCACAAGGCAATATATTCTTTGGGTTTTCAGTAACAAAATTGAATGAGACAGCAAATGCCTAAATCATGAGACAGAAGTGAAAAATATTTTTGGGATTTCAGGAAACAGTAAGTTTAAAGGGAGAGCCACTTCTGCACTTTTATTCTATGGTAGACAAATTTAGAGAGAATGAGTTAAAGGAACAATAAACTTGAATAAAGTAAAGAAAAATAAGTAAGTGAAGCGTGGCGATTAAAAGGAATGCGTGAATTTAAGACAAACAGGGAACGGGCAATGTTTACATGGAAAAGAAATAGATAGATAATAAAGAACGGATGGAGGTGGGGATTATGATCAACACTGAGATAGTATATGAAAAGGTTGAAAGTTCTTAGCTGTTCATATTCTGGATTTCATATTCTGTCAGCAGAAGAGATTCGAAGTCGATTTGAAGAAAGTGGGATATTGAACTGGTTAATATAGAGTTAGGGTGGGGGTGGGGGGAAGATGGCAGACTGGGTAGTAATCGAAAATTCCAAAAATATTTTTCACTTCTATCTCACGATTTAGGCATTTACTGTCTCATTCAATTTTGTTACCAAAAACCCAACGAATATATTCCCTTGTGATGTATTTACTGCCTGTCCCTCCCTCTCTCTCTCTCTCTCTCTCTCTCTCTCTCTCTCTCCCTTTGATTACTACCCGGTCTGCCATCTTCCCCGCCAACCCTAACTCTATATAAACCAGTTCAATATCCCACTTTCTCCAAATCGACTTCGAATCTCTTACAGATGTATATTATGGCATATCTTTCTCACCTACGCTCTAAGGAATAGAGACTTAATCTCTTGAGTCTTTCCCAATAGCTTATATGCTGCATAGAGGCTATCTTCTTCGTGTAGCTTCGTTGGATTGCCTCAAGTTCTGAGATTAATTTGACACTGGTTGGTGACCATAGCTGAGAGCAATAGTCAAAGTGGCTTAGGACAAGTGTCCTCCAGAGGACCATCATGGTTTCCTGATCTCTTGTTCTAAAAGTCTTAAGAATCCATCTGGTCAGTCGCCTGCATTTCATTGACAATTTAGCAACATGCACATGAAAGGATGTATTATTACTCATGTAAATGCCCAGTTCTCGCATTGACTGTGTCTCTGGAATTGCAGTCCCTCCGGGTCCAGTGCATTTAATGGGTACTGCATATAGTTTTCCATGCTGATAGCACAAGGCTTGAAACTTTTCAGCATTAAACTGCATATTATTCTTTTCAGCTCACTTGTATATTTCATCCAGCTCACATTGCAGGTGCATAGTGTCTTCAGGGTTCTGTATTACCTGTGAGACTTTTGTATCATCTGCATAACTTGTGATCATGGCACTCTGTGTGGCTGAGGGCATGTCTGAGAGGGCCATTATATATATAAATATATATATACCCTGCCAGTATAGTGACGCTGAATTGCCTCGAGTTCTGCTGTCCACTTGACACTGTGTGGTGATCACAACTGAGAGCAATAGTCTAGGCGGCTCAGAACAAATGTCTTCCATAGAGTCAACATTACTTTTTGATCCCTTGTTCGGAATGTCCTCAGTATCCACCCTGCCAGTTGTCTGCACTTTGCTGTCAACTTGACAATGTGCATGTGAAATGATGCATCACTACACATGTTGATGCCCAGGTCTCTTACTGTTTGTGGTTCTGGGATTGCAGTACCTCCAGGTCCTGTGTATGCCAGTCGGGAGGCACTTGTGGCCTTGTAGCGCAGTACTTGAAATTTTTTTGCATTGAACTGCATATTATTTTGCTCTGCCCACTCGTATATTGCATTT
>NC_068988.1:75710338-75712506 GCF_001194135.2 Octopus bimaculoides
AAAGAAATCAGCTGGGTTCTTTATCTGCATGTGACTCAGAGGAGAAGTGAAGACACTCTTGAATTGCGCACTGAGCACTTCACTTATCCATGTGGGATCTGCAGTCAGTGAGCCATTAGGCAGGAATAGGGGTCCTATTTTATACTGTGCCGTAGCAGTCTCTTTTGCAAATCTATAGAAAGCCTTGGGGTTTGTTTTTATGCTTTCTACTGCTCTCTTCTCCTTCTCTGCTCTCTCCTTTTCATGGGAGTGTTTGATCTTGTTTTCTATTTCTAACAGTGTTAGTTTTAATTTAGCCCTTTTCCTATCCTCCAGTTCTCTAAATGAGAAGTGATGCTAAGTTATGATGTTATCCTATGAAGTTAAATACCGAACAAGTATGGGACGCTGTACATTTCAAAAAAACCGTTGGACTTATAAAAGTAAATAAAAAA
Source organism: Octopus bimaculoides (assembly GCF_001194135.2). Lineage (NCBI taxonomy): Eukaryota > Metazoa > Mollusca > Cephalopoda > Octopoda > Octopodidae > Octopus > Octopus bimaculoides. The sequence continues at coordinate 75,710,773 of NC_068988.1, forward strand.
ACCAAGACCGAAGAAAAAAACCGTTAGATATTAAAAATATATTTTCTTATACAAGTTAATGGTCAAATAGAAGTAAATCTAATAAATAATGCTTATGTTTAATATAATATAATCACCTCAACTATACATAATCTAAACAAGACATTATATTAAGTTAAGATTTAGAAGTAAAAAGACCTTATATGGTTATGTAAGTCCGATAGATTAGAGAAAATAAATTGTAAAAAATAAGAAATAATAGGCAAATATATATATATATATAAATTTTTTTAGGTTACATTTAAATTGCTGCTATCAAAAATATGAGAAATGAATAAAAATAAAGATAAGTGAACTGCATTAGGATATATTCAAATTGTAACTAACAAATTAAAGAAAAATTAAGTTAATTACTTTAGTGATGAAGTTTAAATACAATATTCAGAGTAATATTACAAGGATTGATGGATTTAATTTGAAGCAGGTTATAAAGATAAGGTGTATTACATTAAACCAGATTCTGATTCCTCTAAGGCAGATGTAAATTGTAGCAATATCAATAATAACATTAATACTAATAATAATAATATTTATATTGTAAGAAGGAATAAAGGCAAGCCGCAATACCATGGTCGTGTATCCAACACTAACAAAGGTAGAGTAAAATTTTTTAAGAATAGTTGTGATAGTTATAATTCCAAAATAGAGGATAATTTATGGTTTGTTCCATTTGGGAAACAAATTAAATCAGACTTAGTTACCCTGTTCAGGAATGTAGTTAGTAAAAATTTTCCTAAAAACTCGCATTACTATAAAGTCATTAACACTCATAATGTAAGGTTTGTTTTTTCTAATACCAAAAATTTAACCCAAATTATCGCCACCCATAGCTTAAAACTATTGAAGATTCTAATAACATAAATATAGGTAATAATCTAAATTTTCCAAGAGACACTGTTATAGATAAGTCGTTTCCGTATGACAAGGGTAAAAATTGTTGTTCCTTATGTAATTTGGAATTGTATTTCATACTATTTTCCAAGGGTGACCTAATTAATAAAATTACTTTTAAATCTTTCAGATGCCTACATATGAATAAACATACATTTTTGTTCTATTAATCGGAATTATTAATATAATTTAGTTAGGTTAGTATTATTGCATAGCTTAATTTCTCTATATGATTATAAAAATTTTTTTTTAAATCAAAATTGATATACTATTGTGATAGGTTCAATAACATTGACTAATTCATTTAGATTCAACTATAAACACAGATATATATTATTTTGCTAGTGTTAATGAATAATTAAGATTGAATTTATATGCTTACTATTTGAGTGTAACTTAAATTTATTCATTATGTAATTGTGTAATTTATAATATCCTTTTTATCTTGATTACATATCCTTTATTGAGCTCTATAAGTTAAAAAAAAAAATTTTTTTTTAAATAATAATCAATTTAACAATGGTAGGATCTATAAAAAAAACCTGATTCATTTAGATTCTCTTAAAATGCACATACTCATTAATTTGCTAGATTTACCTCCCCTTGACCATCAATTTTAGTTTTACATCGCTAACTCTGAATCTATAATATCTCGTTCATAATATAACTTGATTTTTAAACGATTTTTGTTCATAAGTATGTATTGAATTATTTTATATAATGTAGTATTCCAGCTAACTACTTTACATCATAATAATTTTTCTTTAATTTGTTAGCTACAATTTGAATGTATCCTAATGCAGT
>NC_068988.1:75712606-75713258 GCF_001194135.2 Octopus bimaculoides
CTAGTGAAACACATTCACTGATTTCAAAAATAGAAATAAAACATTTCTAAATCTCTCAGAGAGATTTATACAGTAGTGATGCGACAAAGTAGTTGTATGCTGTCAACTTAATGTGACAGTCCCATGAAGGGACTACTTTATCGCATCACTGCTGCATAAATCTCTCTGAATGTATTTCATTAGAAATATATGTTTACGAGAGCTTGACAGGCATCTCCAACTAGCAGGCCATTGCTACTCTAGATTGATGATGAGCAAAGACTCAGAAACATGTCTCTGGATGCAGGTTTAGCTAAGTGGAGGTGCTTGTCTCCCCTTGTAAACATAAGGCCACAGGAAATGTGTCAGGTCCGACAGGAAGCAGTGCAGCTTCCTAGGGCTAAATAGCAGTAGTATTATTAGTTTCATTGTGTATGTGTGTATATTATACATACGAATATTTATATCAGCATATTAACTTTCCGATAATTTGTTTAGCCTTTGTGTTATTTATATACACTCCATTTATATAGGTATATATGAATTTGTGAGTATGTATGTATGTATGTGTGTGTGCATATATGTGTACGTATATATATGAATGTATATGTATATGTATATATATGAATGTATATGTATATATATATATATATATATTCATGCCTAACTCATT
>NC_068988.1:75713268-75713570 GCF_001194135.2 Octopus bimaculoides
ATATATTCATGCCTAACTCATTTGTCGAACCGTAGCTAAGCGAAGACATTTTAAAACAATAGGTGACCAATTAGATGAGGGGACTGAACAGCAAAAATAACCCCTCCCCAGTACCAGCAAGATTCCAACTACTCCATAAACAGAAAAATAACGGAGTAACTCATCACAGGTTTATAAAAGTTTGGATATTATTGTTAAAATTCTCACGAACTAATTGTATAAATTCCTCCATTACAAACATAACTAATACGTACGTACAGCATAGGTTTCTGATGTAATATATATATATATATATATATATA
>NC_068988.1:75714897-75715873 GCF_001194135.2 Octopus bimaculoides
GCACACACACACACACACACACACACACACACACACACACACACACATTCCCAATTTTATATATATAGATATATATATATATAGGTTTGTACATTTTGTTGGAAATATAACGATACGAACCAATGCACCAGTTCTCCATTCCAATTGCAACTAATGCGTATGTACCAAGGAACATGTCTGTATGGAAATGTTTATGTATACGTGTGTGTTTATGTATGTATGTGTGAGTGGGTATATATATATATGTGTGTGTCCTCATGTATAATAACAATAATAATTGACTCATTGGTGTGCATGTATGGACATTTGTGTATGTACATATATGTAGTTATGTATATTGTTTATTTATGCATATCTATGTATATGTTGAAGTATGCATATATATGTGAGTTTTTACGGTTTTTATATTTTTATATTTGAATATTTTAAATTAACCTTATGAACTTTATAAAATCTCTGAAGAGACCTAGAGAACCATCCATGTACCTCTGTTTCATTTATTAATTACTTCAGCCCACTGGAGTTATATAGATAGAATGAGGCATGTCACTTCTAGACTGACACAGCTGTAAGTCATTATCCCATTTTCTGTCACTATATGTCCTTTTAGTAAACAAATAAACAAGTAAACTGACACAATACAATGTCTGCAAGTTGATGAATACCACCTATTCCTTTCCATTTTCTTATTGCTACATAAATTAATTGAAAAATATCTTTTTACCTGCACCCATTTATTGCACTTTGTAATACAAAGAAAAAACACTAGTGTTATAATAATTGGGTATTCTTCTGGCAGTATATTGGATAGATATTATCACTTAGTGGGTTGGATTCACAACCGCTAACTTTCTTGGATTTATATATAGGTGTTTATATTTACATGTATATATGTATGCATGTATATATATATACATATATATATATATATATATATATATATATATATATATATATATATATATATATATATATA
>NC_068988.1:75717864-75719770 GCF_001194135.2 Octopus bimaculoides
AAAAAAGAAAAACAAGGAATACGTTTTGTATGTATATATATGTATATATGTTTGATATGATATATATAGTTATTTTTACTAAATTGATTTTACTAATTCAATTTTTCAAATTTACAAAGATTATACTAATATACTCTCATGCAGAACTACGCCTTACAAAAAATAAATAAATGAATGTATGACAGGAATATATTCTAAAAGGGACCCAAAGTCTATAAAAAGAAAGGACAAAGAATATAAAATGAAAGAACTAAAAGCAAAAGAAAAAACAGGAAGACATTTTTTGTTTTCTTTATATTTTCTATTCATTATTCTTTATTTTTTCTTTCTTCTTCCTTTCTTCTTTTCTTCCTCCTTCTTCTACTATCCCTAAAATCTGTCTCAAAACAATACAGTAGCCATCGGGTTTCACCAGTCCTCAGTCAAATCGTCCAACCCATGCTAGCATGGAAAGCGGACGTTAAACGATAATGATGATGATGATATATATGTGTGTGTGTGTATATATATGTATATATGTGTGTGTGTATGTATATATGTGTGTGTGTGTATATATATATATCAACATCATCATCGTTTGACGTCCGTTTTCCAAGCTAGCATAGGTTGCATGGTTTGACTTTCATCTGGAGAACCAGCGGCTGCACCAGGTTCCAATCTGATCTAGCAATGATTCTACAGCTGGATGCCCTTTGTAACGCCAACTACTCCCAGATTACTTTTTATGTTTCGGGCCTGGCATTGATCACGTTCGGATAGTTCTTTTTTACATGCCACCAGCATGGGAGGTACTCGGGGTACTGGTATTAGCAACATCAGCATGGTGCTTTTTACGTGCCACCGGCACGGGAGCCAGTCAGAGGACACTGGCATCGACCACATTCAGATAATGCATTTTATGTGCCACCAGAACGGGAGCCAGTCAGGGTGCTCTGGCCACAACTACGATTTTGGTTTTATTTGACTCAACATGTCTTCTCAAGCATAACATATTGCCTGACATGCAACACTGGCATCAGCCATGGCTGCAATCTCACTTTAGTTGCCGGGTTTTCTGAATCACAGCATATCTCCAAAGGTCTCAGTCTCCTGTCATTGCCTCTGTGAGACTCAATGTTCGAAGGTCATGCTTCACCACCTCATCCCATGTCTTCCTGTGTCTACCTCTTCCACCGGTTGCTTCCACAGTTAGGGCCTGGCACCTCCTCACACAGCTGTCCTCATCCATATGTAACACATGACCGTACCAGCGCAGTCATCTCTCTTGCACACCACATCTGATGCATCTTATGTCCAACTTTTCTCTGAGGGCGCTTACACTCTGTTGTGTATGCACACTGACATTACACATCCAGTGGATCATACTAGCTTCATTTCTTTCAAGCCTACGCGTGTCCTCAGCACTCATGGCCCATGTTTCACTGCTGTGTAGCATGGCAGTTTGCACACCTACATCATATAGTCTACCTTTCATCCTGAGTGAGAGACCCTTAGTTGCCAGCTGAGGTAGGAGTTCCCTGAACTTTGTCCAAACTATTCTTATTCTAGCCACTACACTCTCAAAGCAACCACCCCCACTGCAGACTTGGTTGCCTAGATAGCAGAAGCTATCAACTACTTCTAGTTTTTCCCCCGGCATGTGATAGAATCTGTTTTGTATACATCTTCAGTGTTTATTACTGCTGTGCATCTGCCACACACAAAAACTATGTTCCTGGTTAACCTTCCTTTCATATTGCTGCACCTTTTATGTGTCCATAGCTTGCACTGGGTACATCATATGGAGTTTCTACCCATGCCTACATGTGTGTGTGTGTGTATATATGTGTGTGTGTGTGTGTGTGTGTGTGTGTGTGTGTGTGTATATATATATATATATATATATATATATATATATATATATATA
>NC_068988.1:75720251-75728944 GCF_001194135.2 Octopus bimaculoides
TATATATATATATATATATATATATATATATATGTTTGTATGTATGTATATATGTGTATATTTTGGCCTGTCTCTAACCTCACATGTCAGCAAAATCATGGAATTCATTCTCAGGAGGAAGCTTATGAGTTGCACCCTGACTCCCAGCATGGCTTCTGCTCAAGAAGCTGCTGCCTTACACACCTCCTGCAGTATTATGACTGGGTGTTGAAACAACTAATGAATCGCTAATATTTGATTGTGATATATCTCAATTCTGAAAAGGCCTTTGATAAGGTTGATTACGAGATGATATCACACCTTATGGAGACTCAGCATTGTTGGAAAACTTGGTGACTGGTTACATGACTGCTCAAAAGACAAGCCAAGTTGTGGCAGCCAATGGGGAACCAATGGGGCCCTCATCAAAGAGACAATGATTGCGAGCAGAGTACCTCAGGGAACTATCTTGGGGACACTACTGTTTGTGGTGGCTTTTATGGGATGCCATCTAGCTTTGCCGATTACACAAAAGTAGTACAAGCAGTCAATGCTAATCTTCTCCAGAAAAACCAGGCTGCCATATATAAATGGGGTGAAAAAAAACAACATGCAGTTTAATGCAGGAAAATTGCAAGCTCTCCACTATCAGCCAACTTGCACTAATATGCTGCAATATGTGCTTGATCTGGGGATTGATGTGAATAGCAATGCCTTATTTCACATGCATATCAATAAGATGGTGGCAATGTGTAGGCAATTTGCTGGACGGATTCTGAGAGCTTTCAGCACAATGGACCAGGAAACTATGTTGATTCTGTTGGAGGATATTTTACCTCAGCCATTTGGATTACTGTTTTCACCTGTAGTCAACCTACAGTGTCAAACTGATGCAGTTCAGTATTGCTACATCAGGAAGATTATTTCAATAAAACAGCTGAACTACTGGAAGAGACTGAAAGAGTTATAACTCTACTCCCTAAAGTGAAGACAGGCAAGATAGGCAGTGATACACATATGGAAGATCCTGGAGAGGTTGACACCAAATTTTGGCATTGTAAGCTATACCTGCCCCCAAACTGGACGTCCCTGCACTGTTTCAAAGGTCCCAGCAATCCCATCTAGAGATAGACTTTTCTTGTTTCAGTCATTGAACTGTTGCCATGTTGGAGCACCTCCTTAAAATGTCTAGTTGAACAGGTTGATCCCAAAGTTAGGGGTGCATAAACAAACCAACATAGTTGTCAAGCAGTTGTGGGGTTCAGACATATACACATATATATTTAGATAAATTGATGTCATTTTATGTTGGCAGGATGTGTAAAAAGAACCCTTAAGTTAAGTTCTTATTTTCTTTCCTTAATATGTAATTTCAGTAGCTTTACTCTAACCCTCAGCCTTAGCAAATGGTGGTAGTTTGTGTTGTTTAGTTGTTGTATGTAGTGTAAAATAGTTTTTTGTTTACTATTTTATGGAGATTGCCATTTTACTTGATAACTGTTTAGATATTCTTGAAGTCTTCATTTAGCATTGGATGATTACAAATCACATTATTAGGACAGTTATAAGTTGTCATTTTATCCCCTTTTACTCACCACCTCCTCAATGATGGCTGTGCCCATTTATATATATTTGTGCTCATATCTAGATATGTTGTGCATATGTGTGAAACGCATGTGTAATATCCCTGTATATCTACATGTCTATGTAGGAAATGCATGTATGAATGTATGCTTGTGTGTTTATATATAGATGGCTATGGTACCATTGATGCTCTTGGCAGGAATGAGGGAAATGTGTAAATCATTGAAAAATAAATGTTTTCATAAGATATGTTGAAAGATTCATTATCTGGTCACAGGTGCTTAGAAAATATCTTTTCAGAAATTTAAACTAATATCACATATACCCCATCACTCTTCAGAAGTCTACTTCCACAGAGCTGCCATGTTCAATGTTGGCACAGTTAAAGGCTGGTCAAGTGAAATTGTTGAAATGTTGGAGTGCTGGCATGTAGATGTGTGCTGGATACAAGAGAGGAGTCTCTGCTAGACTCCTTGGACAGAAAGCAGAGTTGTATACTATTCTGGATAAGTAGCAGTGAAGGCGTGAGGATGTGTGTATAGAGATATGCTTAGCAGGAAAATGGGTAGATAAAGTAACTGAGGTAGTCAGAGTGTGTGATATGATTGTGATGCGAAGATTAGATTATACAACAGTAACATTTATCTCAGTATATGCCTCATAGGCTCGACTGGTGGATGAACTGAAAGATCTTCTATGAATCCCTTCTAAAGATTATCTCAATGATGGATGACTAAGACTTTATTATTGTAGCTTGTTATTTTAATGGACTTTTTGGGCAGTACTCCAATGGATTTCATGGTTATAAGGAGGGTATGGCTTGGTTCTAGAAATGAGGAAGAAACAAGGGTGCTGGAGTTTTGTGATGCTAATGACTTGTTGATCTGCCACACTAACTTCAGAAAATCTGAGTCACTTGATCACTTATGAATCTGGTGGACACAAAAGCCACATTAACTATGTTCTCACCAGAAAATAGGATAGGCAGATGCTGATGAATACAAACCACTGAGTATACTGAGTGCTTTTTTATGTGGCACCAACATCAGTGGGTTCACCAAGTAACTTGCAAGACAAAGACCCTTCAGTTGGGAGAGCTAGTGATATTGAGGGAGGTGGCTTTGTATCAGTTGAAAGGTTGAAGTAAAATGGAGGAATAGATAGGTGTCTTACTATAGAGGAGATACTTGGCTACGCTAGTAGGAAATGAAAAGAAAGGAAGAGAGAGAGAGTGGGATAAGTGTTGGAGGTGCAGTGGAACATACCCACAAAGTACAGTGTGGAGAATATAAATGGTACAGTGGGAATTGAGAGCTGTTTCGTGAGTGTGAGGGGAAATGCTTATAGAGAAATACATAGCTAAAGATAAACCTTTGTACTTGGCTTTCATTGATACGGAGAAAGCCTTTGACTGAGTCCTCCGATCCCTTATCTGGTGGTCAATGTGGAAACTACAGATAGATGAGTGGTTGGTGAGAGTTGTACAAACCGTGTACAGCTACACTATCAGTAAGGTGAGGGTTGGCAGTGAGTACAGCAAAGAATTCAGGGTACAAGTAAGGGTTCATCAAGGATTGGTGCTCAGCCCCCATTTGTTCATCATAGTCCTCCAAGCAATAACAGAGGATTTTAAGACAGGCTACCCCTGAGAGCTCCTCTATGCTGATGACCTTGTTTTTATAGTTGAATCACTACCAGAACTAGAAAAGTTTCAGGTATGGAAGTAAGGTCTAGAATCAAAGGGCCTTAGAGTTAACCTAGCAAAAACCGAAGTTTTAGTAAGTAGGAAGGCAGACAACCTACAAATCCCCTCAGGTAGATGGCCCTGCTCAATCTGTAGAAAGGTGTGAGTCGAAACTCCATAAAATGTACCCAGTGTAAGCTTTGAACACATAAGAAGTGCAGCCGTATCAGAGGAAGGTTAACAGCGAAAATAGCTTTTGTGTGTGGAAGATGCACAGGTACAATAAACACCATAAATGTACAGAAAATAGACTCTATCAACTGCCAGGTGGGTAAGCTCAAGGTAGTAGATAGCTTTTGTTATATAGGTGACCAAGTTAGTAGCGGAGGTGGATGCTACAAGAGCATAGCTATGAGAATAGGCTGGGCAAAGTTCAGAAAGCTCCTACCTCTACTGGCAACAAAGGGCCTCTCGGAGTGAAAGCAGATTGAATGCTGTCTGTGTTTGAACAGCTATCGTACACAGCAGTGAAACATGGGCTGTGAAAGTCAAGGAAATATGTAGGCTTGAAAGAAATGAAGCCAGTATGCTTTGCTGAATTTGTAGGTACATATAGCAAGGTTTGTTATCTGATTCCTTGGTGGCCTATGAGCACCTGAGATTCTTAACTTCAGGTCACACAGATTTCACTCTGCTACTGTGGAACAGACTAAATGATCAACAGGATACCAAGTCTCTTTTCCTTGTGTTCTTTTAGCTTACAAATGATGCCAACCCACTTTCAATTTAGCTGTCTTCCAACCTCTGGTGAATAGACTGCTTTTCTGTCTCAGCAAGACAGTTTTTCTGTTGATTTAACATCTTTATAGCTTTGTTGGATCTGCCAGGTCATACACCCTGCTGCCATCTTGTATTCATATATATGTTGTATACACATAATTGATATACTGTATACTCCTCATCAATATATTCATATAACCTATAATTTGTTGAAGATGAGCTCTAAACCAATGTCCAGATCCTACAAGACCATATTGTAAAGTTTTTATACAAATATAGTGCATATATACATATTAATATTGTTCAGTTATGGTTCATATGTATATATAGATAGTGGCCAGTGTAAATATACATACACCAAACCCTTCAACTATTGATTAATGGTTTTGTTAACTTTTAGTACAAATAAAGACTGAAATCTGATGTGTAATCCTAGTTTTCATAGATATAAATTTGTCATTCTTTCATCATTTCTGCTATTGATCTAGCCCCAAATATAAAATTTTCAGCAGGCCTTATCTGACTAGGTTGAGAAGAATATTTAATGTTAAATGTTCACTCCATCCACCTAAGTTTGTGGTCTAGAGACTTTATTCCAGATTGAGACCAGTAGAATTTTTGAAATACCCAGTGAAACTAAGTGAACCCTTCATCATTTTCATGAGCACTTTTCCATGCTTGCATGTGTCAGATTGAATTTGTTGGTGCAAATTTTCTATGGCTAGATACTCTTCTTGTCACCAACTCCCACCTGTTTTCAAGCAAGGTGATACTTCTCTATGTCCAGACATATTTTCATGGAAAACTGGAAATGAAGGACACTACTTGCATGACTGTGACACTTGTTTACAACTGTCATGATTTCAAGGCAAGAAGACAGTAACACACGCAGACATACATGACAGTCTTCTTTCAGTTTCCATCCATCTACCAAATGCACTCACAAAGTTCTGACCAGCCTGGGGCTCTAGTTGAAGACACTTGCTCAAGATGTTATTCAGTGGGATTGAACCTGGAACTATGTAATTAGGAAGCAAACTTATCAGTCATTCCTGTGTCTGTCTGTCTGTTTGTGCGTGCGCACGCATGCACTCTCTCTCTCTCTCTCTCTCTCTTATGGCTGTTCTTTTATAATTGTTTTGTCATTCATTTGAAGATGTTTTGTAAAAGTATGGCTTAGTTGATTTTTGAAAACTGCTTCAATTTTCAGTCATACTGTTGATTATTTGTTTATTTTTTTTATTAAAGGATGGAGGGAAAATTCCAATGAGAATAATGGAAGAAAGGAATTATTCTTAGCTGGAAGTTTAGGACACTGTTAAAGATAGCCAGAGGGTCAACTTGTGTTAAACCTTGATGATTTGGTGTCTATAAATTGAGATGTGCCTTTATAACAAGAATTTGGATTAGCTGGACAAGATAATCACAGTTGAACTGATTGAAGGCATACTGTATTTTTAGGTATCAATCCTAATCCCATTCCTCACCCTTCCAACATGTTTAATCTTTATTATGTTGAAATTCTTTCCATGTAACAGCTCCACCCCAATGCCATTAATTTCTATGTTGACATCAATGAAACATCAAACCAGGTTTCACTCCAGTGTAAACCTTCCATTGAACACTTTACTTAATCATTTTCCTAACCTAGAAATATATTCCATTGTTGATTAATTAATATCCTCCATTGTTGGTTAATTAATATCATTCAATTAGTGACTAATTTTATATTCTCTATGCTTTCTTCACAGGTACGGCGGCCTGCTGTTTATATTTCAACCAAAGACCATCCATATGAACAAGGTATTATTATAGTGTGTTATGTGTGTAAGGAAAGAAAGAAAAAGTGACTGATTTTTGTTAAGGAATATTTCCACAAGCTATACCAGTAGTTCCCAATCTGGAGTCCACAGACTCTTGATGGTCTGTCAGCTAAATTCAAAATTTCATATATACATATATATATGTGTGTGTGTGTGTGTATATACAGGGAGAATTCACAAAAATAAAACAGATGTATTAGTGTAATGCACAGGAAGTGAAAAATCTTTAACGTTTCGAGCCTACGCTCTTCCACAGAAAGGAACACACAAAGAAACAAGGAGAGAAAAAAAGAATGTGTAGTGGCTAGCAATCTATCATGGCGAATGATATATATATATATATGATATATATATATATATGATATATATATATATATATATATATATATATATATACATACATACACAGAAGGATAAGCATATTAAAAGGGGTCTGTGGGAAAATTCATTTAAATAAAAGAGTTGGGAACCACTAAGCTATACCTTTATAAAGCTTTGAGGTTTTTTAACATCTTTATCTTGTTGAAAGTTTTTGCCTTTTAATTTCTTATTAAGGTATCATCAAAAACCCCTTGTCAACTATTTGCAATAAATAAGATGGGAGAAGTCATTTCTGAATGACATAGATCCATAGGGCTGATGTTTAGTAGATCTTACTGGGCAGAGAATACTAACCTGGGAGAGGTAACTCTTTATTTTGGCATTATTGAAGAATTTAATTCAGCTCTTCTCCGCAGGACTGTTGTTTCTGCTTAGAACATAACCAACCTCAGTATTAACTAAAATATTTCTAAATAAATTCAAAACTGATGCTGAAAATAAAAGCGAAAAAAAATTCCTAGAAATGGTTTTCCCTCACAGTTGTTCCTATGTCCTAATGTTAGAGAAGTCAGTCTCCATAAATTTATTATATATCACAAATGGTGAAGCAACATTGTTTTACAGGTTTACAGTAGACAACAAATCACTGGTCGATTACAATTCTGATAATGAGTCTCTATCATAGTACACAATTGATATCTTGTATTTTCTCTTCATATGATGGGCTTCCATACAGTTTCCTTTTGCCAATTTCAATTACAAGGAATTGTTTGACTTCAGAGATATGTGTCTTCTATGTTAGCATCAATCTGCTGATCAGTATAATAGAACCCTGAACCCTAAGGTTGGTTATTTCTTGACTGTGTAACCATCCAAGCTGTTTTCAATTTTGACTATACATTTTGAAAACATCCATCCACTCATCTATTTTTTCCTGCCAACTATTCCTGGAAGGGTTATTGGGGGTAGATTCCTTAGGCATAGTGTCCTGTCAGAAGCAACCATCGTTACACTTTCTAGTTGGATTCCCAAGTATGGCCAGCTGGATCTATGGATTTCATTTCATTCTTGGTCTACCCCTAGGCATCCTGCCAACTGGCTTGGCTTGAAGAATTTCTTGCAGTTCTTTCCTGTGACATTTTAATCACATGTCCATAATATTGAAGCTGTGACTTCTTAGTGCAGAGAGGTAGCAGCTCAAACTAGAGAGACTCCCTGATCTCCAAGCTATGCACCCTGTCAAGTAATGTTACTTCAGAGATCTTGCAGAGGGACTCCATTTTGGTTGCTTGTATTAGTGATGCTGCTCTTTCACTCATTGCCCAATATTCATGAGCATTACCTTTTTTTACCAACCTCTCCTCTTCTGAGGATTGACTGTGGGAGCTGGCATATTACTATACCAGTACCTGCAATTCTAGCATCCAATTTGGCCTCCTGATTCCCCTCACTCATGAATACAGTCCTGAGCTACTTAAACTTCTCCATTTGTCTAAGTGATATTCCACTAACATGTAGAATGCACTGGAAAGATTTTCTTGAGAGGCTGATGTCTTAGTTTTCAAATATATAGATTTTTATTTGAAAAATTAACAAACATATTCCCCAAAAAGATCAAAAGTTGAAGGGGAAGGCAGCAATCATAAATTACTTTACCTAAAGAAAATTCAGTTCTATATTTAAGAGATGAGGAATTATGTACATTATATACATTTAACGGATATTTGTCCTCATCTTGCTTGTTGTTAACACAACATTTCAGCTGATATACCCTCCAGCCTTCATCAGGTGTCTTGGGGAAATTTCGAACCTGGGTTCTCATTCCTAAGGTATTTTTCGATGTTATTATTATTATTCCGTAGTGATTAAGAGCGCGGGCTGAATAATAATAATAATAATAATAATAATAATAATAATAACCCAGATTCGAAATTTTCCCAAGACACCCGATGAAGGCTGGACAGTATATCAGTGGAAATGTTGTGTTAACAACAAACAAGATGAGGACAAATATCCGTCAAATGTAAATAATGTACTAAAGAAAGTTGTTTGATATTTCAATTACTTTTACTCCATCATTAACTCATCACATTTTAACCAAAATTTATATTTTCTTAAAGTAATTCCTCAGTTACTTCCCCTATATATAATCTATATATATAAAAATGAGAATGTCTGTCTGTCTGTCTGTGTGAATCCCTAAAACTCGAGAACTACGCAACCAATTTCATTCAAATTTTACACATGCCTTACTTAGGGTTCCAGTTGTGTTTTAGTCAAAAAAAATTATTAACTTCTTGCAGAGTTCGAGCACACGGCAACATAATATCTCCTCCACTATTTAAGTATTACGTGTCAAAAGTGAAACAAAAACACTCATGTCAAATACTTTCACTTTAAAAATGAAACTATTCCACTAACTGAAACAATCACATTTCGATACTGTAGTGACAGATACTTTCACAGAGAGAGAAAGAGAGAAAGAAAGAGACAGAGAGAGAGATGTATATGTACACCATTTC
>NC_068988.1:75729537-75738608 GCF_001194135.2 Octopus bimaculoides
GTGTTATAATCACAACAGCAAGAAAGTATGTACATGATCACCTTCTTTTACGAAACTTCATTGACTTTCATATATTTATATTGATATACATATATATACGTGTGTGTGGGTGCGTGTGTGTATATACATCTCTATATATAAAGATGATGCGTAGTCTAGACGGCGTTTTTAGATTTCATTATTCTCTTTAACCCTGGCAACGCCGGGTATTTCTGCTAGTATATATATATATTTTGCATTTTGTTTCTTCTGAGCAAATTTATAAACCTTTGTAGTAGCAATATTTATCAATTGCAAGAGCACTTTAGAAATCAAACTCAGATCACTATATCTGAGGGAGAGAGAGGAGTCGGTTGGTTGTGATTCACTCAAATATTACTGATGTTATCAAAAATATGACCATTCAAAACTTCTTGTGGAACCAGATGAAATAACAATTTAATCTTCGAAAGACATCACTATATATTTAGTGCATTTTAGCCACTTGCCAATGAAAGCCAGCAGCTGAGAGCACTGCCACAACACCAAGACAATGGACAACAACAACACTCTAACCAACTAACTCTAAGAAACACAACAGTGATTATCTCGTTTAAATTTTGAACTGTCTTGTGTAAACATACTTTCCTTGTCGTTCATATTAACATTTGTTTATTAGAGCGGAGAATAAGTATTTCTGCATAAAAAGCTTCAGCAGAATTTATCTTTTCAATACTGAATCGTTATATCACTCGTACACATGCAGAAGCATCTTATCATAACACTTTTTTTAGCCCTTGTTCAAAACTGTATGAGCAAATCTATGATCAAAGTTTTCAAGTCATAGCTATCTCATTGATTTAGAAATATTTTTTAGCGCTACAGATCGTCATTGATGACTACGTAGATTCGGAGCCAATCTAAGATATGGTTTTGTGTGTTGCATGTGTTTCTATATGGTTTCCTGTTTAATGTGCTGAATTTAGAAGGGTTAAAAAGAAAAGGTTTCTAGAAATAGCATCTAAATCAATTCCAGTTGTCAGCCTACTTTTTTAGTGAAGGAAAGGAGACATTTGTTGCCTTAGATATATTTTTAAAATGATATGATCATGACTGGAAAGTATTTGATCATTGATAAATTTGCTCAGAGGAGACAAGTGCTAAAAATTTTCCAGGAGTAACAATTGAGGAATTACTTAAATTTGTTATTACCCTTTCATGTGTGTTGTTTTAGAGATTTAACAATTACAGTAAGTACTTCTGTTTCATGCATGTTGTTGTCGAGATGAAGAATTACTCCATGGACCAGCCTCACGCTGGACAATCTTTCTGTGGACCAATAGTGGCATATATGTGTAATTTAAGTACATTTTGATAAAGAGAGCAATAATAAAAAGAGCAATTTGTTAAAGGAAAGAAAACGTATGTAATCTTTTGACTGTCATATCTGAGCTCCAGCCTGACCACACACTTGCAAGCTTAGGTTCCCTGAATGAATACCTATTACACTATTATCACATTAATATCAACTCACCATAATGTAGAATCAGTAGGAACCCTGAACTTGTTGCTTTCATCACTCCCACTTGGGAGTGATGGGAGACAATGGCACTCGAAGTGTGTTCCTTATATCTAGTCTACTTCATAATTTTGTTTTGGTTAGTGTCACTGCAGAAAACCCCGCTTCACAAAGATATGGTGTTGGAAAAAGAAGCATAGCTTTCAGGGCTTTTGTGGTGATGTCAGGATATTCTATTTTGACTTTAATCCAAAATACAAGAAGGTTTGAAGTTATCTCAAATATACTTTTAAGACCACCCTCATCTGCAGTGTCAAGCAGCCGATCTTCTTCTGTCAGGGTTAAAGTTGATTCACCTGGCTTGTTCTCAAATGGATTGCAGAGCCATTCCTTCCTCGTCCGAGGGTCTTTCGTGGTTGGAAAGTAATTCTCAAACTCTTTTGAAAGCTGGGACAGATGATCATGCACCAGCTCAGTAAATGAAGGCCCAGGTTCAGTCTTCCATAATCCCTGCCAACAGTGTAAAACATGTCAATAATTCCAGTTTGGCTTTGAATGCAGCAGTCTTATTAGCTGACTTGAAAACTTTGGTCATTTTCCTCTGAAATGAGAGATTTAGTTTGTTGAGCAGGTAAGCAAGTATTGCAATCCATTCAGTGTCACTGAAATGTGCTGCCAGTGAGGTTTGCTTTTCTAAAAGAAATCTCTGAAGTGGCTCTCATAACTCAAAAACTGTAGCTAACAATCTGCCTTTAGAAAGACATCTCACTTCTGTGTACATGAGAAGACTTCTATTTTCTACATCCATCATCTCACAAAGCTGCCCAAGTGAACACAAGTTAAGAGCATGTACTTTAATGTAGTTTATAACTTTAATCACATTTTGCCAAACACTATTAAGCTCACATTGCCAGCATTTCTCTATGAATGACACAGTGCATAGACTCATTCAGAAGCAACTTCCTTGTTGTAAAACCAGAAAGCCATCCAGTCTTTGCAGCCACTCTATCTGTGCATACATCGACACAAAATTACCAATGAAGTCTTCCTGATATGTAATCGTTCACGGATTTGAATAGTTCTGCAGCTGTGGTGTCAGTTGGCAAAAACAATACACATTACAAATCCTTGTGCACATCTTCCTGAAAAATATATCACACAAAAACAAGCAATATTTCCTTGTCAACACTAGTAGATTCATCTACCTGAATTGTGTACCACGGCAACTTACTAATCCTCTCTAACAACTGTTCCTTGACATCCTCTGCAACTTCATTAATTTGCCTTGTTATGGGTGCTTGTCGAAAGAGGAACGTTTGCAACCTTTTTAGCTGCTTCCTCTCTGAAAAGTTCACTGCAAATGTCCTTAGTAGCAGGCAAAATTAACTCTTCATCAATAGTGAAGTTTTTTGGCTTTAGCAATTCAGTCAGCTACTAAGAATGATGCTTTCAGTGCAGACACATTTGTTGAAGTGGTGGTTTTTAATAATTGCTTCTGTCCTTCATGTTCACATATTTGCTTTCAAAAAATTCCAGGGGCTTGTCTTTTAATGTAGAGTGCTTGCTCTCCTTGTGATGAAATAATTTTGAGGGTTTCGTGGCTTCATTAGCTAGTTGGTTACCACATATTATACAGAATAGTTGTGGAGCATGTGAATCACCTGTTGTGATAAACTCGTATTTTATGTAGGACACTTGGTATTTTCTTTTTGTTTGCACTCTGCGACCCTTCTAGTGTCTCATTGATGGGTCTTTCTCCCTTTTCAAAGTAATTATTCAATGACATTTGCTTTTGGATCATTGTACTGAAATTCTTTAAAATCTGAAAATTAATTACGATTAGAAAATTAGTTGAAAATTATTACTAATAGATAAAAATATATATTAATTGTAAAATGTACTTATAGTTATGATAAATAGTAAGGGTAGATGTAAAATATACATCTATATACTACTAAAACTCTCTGATTGCTTGCTTGTCTGTCATTTAATACAGCCAAACTGGTGCATAATGAGAAAATACTCTGAAAGTAAAGTACCCCTGAAATGTGATTACAAATGGAATAAAACAAGTTTCATGTAAATCGGACTACAGGTTCCCAAGATACGCGTTTTGGGTGCGGGGTTGTTTCCACAAATTTAAGCAGTAAAACCTGGAGTTATTGCCCTTTACTGTACATACGGGATAGTTTTTTTGTTGGCATAACTACAGATGTGTACCCCACCAAATTATTGTCTCATAACTTCCAGAAAAATGGATACTTTTTAGCAAAACTTTCAACAAATACTGCTTAGATGCTGAGGATTCAGACTATATAGGGATTTATGGGAAAGAATTTTTTTGAGGGGATAGGAAAATTCACATGATCTGACTTCTTCTCTGCATAACTTTCAGGAAAATGGATATCTCTTAATGAAATTTGATACAAAATACTTTCCAAACAGCTTCGATTACGATTATAAAAAAATTTGTGGGGGAAAATTTTTGAAATTCTTCAACATCCACTCTGGACTGATTTTGGTTAATTTTTTAAAACTTAAATACCATGAGAGGAGCTTTTTTGGTAACAAAAAAAAAAGAAAATTGTAAATATTTTCAGAGGAAAAGATGTACGATTCAAGAGAGATTTGGCTGTTGCTTCTAGCACATCACAAATCACTCTCTGTTTTCATTCTCACATGTATTGATGCTTTCTCAATATTTTTATTCCGTTAAACACATTTTATGGAAATCGAACTAAATTCGAGAACTGGCACCCATGCCAACGTCATCTCCTTCATTGGACATGAAACTCGGCTTGCGAAGACCTGTTGGGGCAAGCAAAAGCGAAATCGTGATGGCACCTGTGCCCAGCGTCGCCTTCCTGGAACTTGTGCCAGTGGCACGTGTAAAGACATTCGAGCGAGATCGTTGCCAGTGCCGCTGGACTGGCTCCTGTGCAGGTGTGACATAAAATACACCATTTTGAGCGTGGCCGTTGCCAGTACTGCCTGACTGGCCTTCATGTCGGGGGCATATAAAAGCACCCATTACACTCTCGGAGTGGTTGGCATTAGGAAGGGCATCCAGCTGTAGAAACTCTGCCAAATCAGATTGGAGCCTGGTGTAGCCATCTGGTTCACCAGTCCTCAGTCAAATCGTCCAACCCATGCTAGCATGGAAAGCGGACTTTAAATGATGATGATGATGTAACATTGATGGAATATAAGCAACAGGAAAAAAAAAATTGTAATTTTAATTTTCACCCCGACCTAAATCAAGCGAAGTCATGTATGCGTGTAAGAAAAGACATTTTCTAACAGAAAAGTATACTATTAAAATGAATTATTGTTTACATACCACTATGGATAAATGCCAGCAATGACCTTCTCAGGTGCTCCAATATTTTAATTTATAAACAGAAACAAGCGGGGGCAGGGGGTGCAGTTGCAAAAAGTCGTCATTTTTCAAATTTTTTTTTTTTTTCATAGCATATAAATGTATTTATGGGGAGAAAAATATTGAGAAACATCAATACATTCAAGAGTGAAAAAGAAACAAGGAGGGTTGTCATTGGATGTGCTAGAAACAACTGCCAAATCTTTAACCCTTTAGTGTTCACATTATTCTGCCAAAATTAATGCTTTTTTATCCACATTGTTTTGAACTAATCATGCATTATCTTGTAGCTATGAGATTTTAATGAGGTAGCTGTTGATTTTCAAAACGATATTGTAGGGTTGGTGTGAGAGACAAGATCTGGCCAGTTTGAACATAGAATAGGCAGAATACTTTTGGCCGGATATGGCCGGTTTAAATACTAAAGGGTTAAATCTGATTTTTTCCTCTGAAAATATTAACAATTCTTTAAATATATATTTTTTTTTTACTGAAAAGGCTTCTCCCATGGTTTTGATGTGCAAGAAAAATTAGCCAAAATCAGTCTGGAGTGGGATGATGAGAGGGGAGGGGGTTGTACAAAAAAATTTTTTTAACTTTTTTTTTTTTCATAAAAAGATGTTCCCCACCCATAACATTTCCAAAGCTGTAGTTATTCCAGTTTTGTTTGTGTGCATGCTTCTTTGTAATTTGATACAGTGAAACCGGCGCATAAAGGAAAAATACTCTGAGAGTAAGGTACGCCTGGAATGTGAATACAAATGGAATAAAACAAGTTTTGCATAAATTAGACCACGGATTCCCAAGATAGGTGGTTTTTTGGGTACCTTTATAAATAGCCAAAATGGTGCATAATGAGAAAATACTCCGAAAGTAACTTAACCCTGAAAAGCGAAAATTGTTTCCATTAATTTTATGTTTATGTTATATAACAATTCCTTTTGAATTTTTGTAGAAGTGTGCGCATATACCATAAATAAATGCTGTTACTGGAGTTCAAGTTAATCCCGGAAGTTCTATTTATATTAGATGCTGTAAATAATCAGTAGAACCTTAAATATGAACTTGTAAACCAGACCTATGATGACATGAACGAATTGAAATATTTAACTGAATCATCATAAAATTAACTTTCATTTCAATGCAATGTTGGATTCAGCTTCAATGTTTTATAACCTGAACCGTCAGTGACCCAACGGGTCACGGGTAGTCTAGTTAATTATAAAATGTACTTACAGTTATGATAGATAGTATTGAGTAGATGAATAGTGAATATTTAAACAGATCTTTTTAAATTAAAGACCAATATTCAATTTATCTATTATATAATTTTAAACAAGTTAATTATTTTTTGCAGCCAGGTTGCAAATGATCCACAGACTGGTACTGGTCTGCAGCCTGGTGGTTGGGGACCCCTAATGTAGAGAATATTTTGTCCAAGATGTGGTCTCAGCATTGTTGTTTTTTAGCTAGGTCAGCTATGATTAAATAGACTTATGATCAAAGGCACTACAGTTATCAACTGCCTGTTTAATACATTTATGTAATATGTCCTACCTTTCTTAAAGAGGGTAGAGTATAATATAAGAGAAATTTGACTGTCATCTGGTGGTCAATGCAGAAACTAAGGATAGATGAGTGGTTGGTGAAAGCTATACAAGCCATGTACAGGAATGCTACCAGTAAGGTGAGGGTTGGCAGTGACTACAGCGAAGAATTTAGGGTACGAGTAGGGGTTCACCACGGATCAATGTTCAGCCCCCACTTGTTCATTACCAAGACCTTTGGCATTATGTCATGCTTGAAAAGAAGACCCATCACACCAAGCAAAATTGCAGTCACGTCATGCAAATTGCACCCGTGCCAGTGGCACACAAAAGCACCCATTACACTCTCAGAGTTGTTGGTGTTAGGAAGGGTATCCAGCCATAGAAAACCATGCCAAATTAGGCTGGAGTCTGGTGCAGCCTTCCAGTTTACAAGCCCTGGTGAAACCATCCAACCCATGCCGGCATGTACAACAGAC
This sequence comes from Octopus bimaculoides, assembly GCF_001194135.2. NCBI lineage: Eukaryota > Metazoa > Mollusca > Cephalopoda > Octopoda > Octopodidae > Octopus > Octopus bimaculoides. The sequence continues at coordinate 75,736,441 of NC_068988.1, forward strand.
GTTAAATGATGATCCTGATTTAGCAAGTTGAGTGACCACTGTATGTAAGAATGGTGGGGAATATAGATGCTTCATTTGGTTGGAAGATGTGGTTGTTGTGTAGAATCTTTTCTAGTTTTTCATATATACACTTTGTGTTAGTTGTATAGTATTGTAATTTTTTAGATCACAAAGTCAGTGAATGTTCAATGATTAAATGATTGCAATATTTTATAGTAAACTATTTTTTGTTTACAGTTATTACTACTGAAAAGACTAATATTCTGCTGAGGTACTTACACCAACATTGGGACAAAAAGGTAATTTATCTGGTAACTTTGTTAAACAACTTTCTTTGACTGATTCACTGGAATGGTACTTCACTCACTCAATCTTTTTAATATTTCAACAATTAAAATAATTTTTACCTGCAAGGAGCAGTTAAAGCAAGACTTAGGAAAACTTAAGACTACCCATTATACATGTGGTATAAATATATATGGCAGCTCAGTGTTCAGTTGAGGAATTGAATAATATTCAAGAATGTTCTTTGTTTTGTGTGTCATTTTGTTTCACTATGAAATAAAATTCATTAACTGCTTTGATAGTTTTGGAAATGACAAAATTCCAGGTTCAAATTAGTAGTTGACCTGACTGAGAAGGTCAGGTATATTCACAGATATTGGATTAATGATGAGAAAATGGATGAAAATTAAAAATTAATTTTTATTTGGATATACTATGTAGTATACATAATGACTGATAATGTTATTTGCTGTGCTTTTATTAGAATAATGAAATTTTAAAAATTCATAACTATATGTGGTTCAGTGAATAAGAAGTTAACAAGAATGAGGCTAGATGTCTATTTGAACAACTAAATACAGTTTCAATGGTGACTTGGTTTGAATGGTTTCAGTTGTAACATTTAAAGTTATGGCAGAAGATATCTTGTAAACATTTTGACAATTGGCATAAAAGGAAACAAAAATGCAGTATTCCTCCCAAAGATAAAAGTATTTTTAAAAAATCAAAAAATTATTATCTAGATTATGCCTGTTAGATAATAGCTCCTACCATGGCCTCAAGAAGGCTCTGGAACTTGGTACATGCATTCCTCACTATTTCCTTGGGAAAATCTTTTGAACACCTTCATTTTGGCCACCAGCTTGGCCTTTGTGTTGCAGGGAGAGTAGTTGGTGTCTTTCTCAACCACACCCCTCACACAGTAATCCATGGGACTACCATCAGGGGAATAAGGGAGCCAGAAATTGGGACTGGTGAAGTTGTAAAAATTCTGACAACCCCCTCTGATTTTTTCTGGCACTATGGCAAGGAGCCAAATCCTGATATCACACATATGGCCTTCCAGCAGCTATCCTCTCCAGTTAGGGATTGACCACAGTCTCCACCAGTTTCACATAGCTGTCTGAATTGAGTCTGAGGCTCTGTTCAAAGATGTGGAGATGAATTCCTGCATGCAGATGCAGTTAGAATGACCTTGGCTTCATAGTCACTGTTGTAGTAGTCCATGTCACGTCCTACAGCTCTTTAAGTGTTCATGGTGCCAACATTTTGATACCCAGCATGTCTTGTGATATGGGTAACTGTTTATAATATTCTGATGGCTTCCAGTTCTCCATTTAACTTTTTTTCTCAACTAATCTTAATTATGCTCTTGAATGTTGTTGACTCTTCACCAATACATTCAGCTGTTCTTGATTAAAGGAAACAAAAAATTGTCAAATTTAGACTGAATACCTTGTATGTTTTCAGTAATTTACCTAAGATGAGTTCTCTCTTTTTCAAATTTTTAACTAGTTGTTTTTATCATCACTGGGCTACTGATTTCATGGTCATTGCTGTGCCTCTGCTCCTCCTTTACAGTTGAATGTTTAGCAACAGAAACCATCTCAGCTCTGTAAACAAGAAAAAATTTGATGAAAAATTTTCTACAAAAACCCTTAAATTCTCAGTTGAACTCTTTTGTTGCTAACCTTTGGTTATATCGTACATCAAACTTTTACTTGAAATATATTTGAATTAGCACTGGCATGGCTGTATGGTAAAAGAGTGTGCTTCCCAACCACATGCTTCTGGATTCAGTCCCACTATGGCACCTTGGGCATGTGCTTTCTACTAGCCTCAGGCTGACCAAAGCCTTGTGAGTGGATTTGGTAGACAGAAAC
>NC_068988.1:75738618-75743590 GCF_001194135.2 Octopus bimaculoides
ATATATATATATATATATATATATATATATGTGTGTGTGTGTGTCTTTGTCCTTTACCATTGCTTGACAATTGTTGTTGGTATATCTCTGTAACATAGTGGTTTGGCAAAAGAGACTTGTAGAGTAAGTACCAGGCTTAAAAAAATATAAGTACTGGGGTCAATTTGTTCAACTAAAATTTTTTAAGGCAGTGCCTCATCATGGCTGCAGTCTGATGACTGAAGCAAGTAAAAGATAAAAGTATGTAATATTAAATTGTTCCATACCAATTTTCATAAATTCATAGTTTAACCCCCAAACAGAAAATTATACAATATCATATTGACTTCACATAATTTTTTTCATAAGCCCAAATTACTGCATTATTACTATTTGTCTTTACTTTTTCACCAATACTGTTTATTTTTATTATTAAATTATAACTGATTATAAAATAAAAATTAATCTTTGAGATAGTGAGTGCATTATTTTATTAAATTCTTCCAAATTTTGATTATTTTCCAAATTAAATTAAGCATAATGTATTTCATTAGAAATATTGTAAAGAGTTATATTTATATTAACAGTATTATTTATTTGTTTGTTTTTTATCTTCTTTTTTTTTTTCAGAATTCTAATAAAAAACGAGATTCTTCAAAAGCCAATTTAGAATCTCCTGAAAGCAGTACATCTCAGAAGGTTCCCAGATTAAACAGTTGTGAAGAAAGTAGCTCTTAGGGTGTGGCTGGCTATATATATATATATATGTATATATATATATATATATATATGTATGTATGTATGTATGTATGTATGTATGTATGTATAATGCCTGGTCTGGTCTCATTGTGATGGAACAGCTCAGTTTTTCTGTCTCTTCCCCAGCTGGTAGAGGGGGTAGTAAATGGAAATGGAGTGCTTATGTTGTCAGTTCTCATTCTCCAAACACCACCCATGTAGGAAGTTTTTGGTGATACCCTATTCAATTTTATCGCCCCATTTCTACCCAACTAACATTAAGGCAATCTCTGATCAGATAGTTTCTTTCTTAACTTTTTCTACTTCTTTTTCTTTGCCAGTTCCTTTCTTTTATATCAAAGGAACATTTTGGGTGAAGACAGATGGCTAGGTCTAAGTTACTGAGCTGTTCTAAGTGTCACTGTCATTTTCTTCTTTCTTTCAGTCACACATTTTCTTGCCCCTTACCGCCGCCTTCTGACACTTAACACACCTATATATATATATATATATATATATATATATATATATATATAGTTTGTGTGTGTATATATATTCCTTGGTAAATGACAGTGACATTGAGGTACTCACTTCACAGTACCCATCCTAAGCTGCTCAGATAATCATGAAATGTGAGAAGAGATGAAATAAAATTAATTAATTAAAATAATAATCTATAAATCTGTTTATTTTTTTACATTTATTTTTCTATGTTTCATCTTTTGTGTTGGGAACACATACATACATTTACATACACACAGACATGCATTCACAGTTACACACATGTATATATAATCTCGTAGGTTACAGGTATTTACAGAAGCAAAATCTGTACTCAGAAATGTAAAATATATGTAAAGATAGAGTCAGCTAGTGATAATACATCTTGATTTGAAGCTTCATTCTCAGTGGGTGTGTGTTTACTGTTTTGATGTCTTCTAAAATTACAATCTGCAAGCAATCATTTCTATCAGCAAATCCACAGCTTGCTTTGGAATGTGGAATTAGAGGTCCCTTATCAATTTCAGTTCAGATTTAGTGACAGGAAGAGACCTACCCATAAAACAATACCTGTGTAATATTTTGTTTAATCTATGCTAGCATGGAAAAAAAAAACTGTAAAAATGAATGAATGACAAGAATAGCGGTGTGTGTGTATGTATATATTTGTAGGTATAGGCAATATTGTGTGGTTAAGAAGCTTATCTTTGCAACCACCTGGTTCTGGGTTCAGTTCCAGCATGAGGCACTTTCTATAGTCCTGGGCCAACCAATACCTTGTAAGACAAATCTGGTAGCTGGAAACTATAGAAGCCCATTTGTGTGTGTGTGTGTTTGTATTTGTCTCCCACTTTACAACCAGTTTTAGTTTGTTTACATCCCCCATAACTTAAAAATAAGTATTGAACTCAATGACTAAACCCTTCAAGGTGGTGCCCCAGCATTACTGAAAGTCAATGACTGAAATAAGTAAACGATAGATGTTACACACATTAATGTGTGTATGTATTTATGTTTATGTATATTTATACTTGCATATTTATGTGGATGTGTAATACACATGTATACTTAAATATGTGTGTGTAATATATATATGTACACTCACACACACACACACACATATGCAGTTGTATATATCTGCATAGAAATTTGGACATCCTCAGGCTGACCAAAAATTGCAAGTGGATTTGGTAGAGAGAAACTAGAAACCTGTAGTTTACACTAACATTCATTCACATCCACATATATGTACACAGACGCAATGCTCACACATGCATATAAATATGCACACACGTACACGCATATCTATACCTACCCATGTTTTTAATTTCATATTTCCTTTTCATTTGAATCTCTTGCAATTTTTATTTTGTGACATAAGTCAACCATTTTGTCTGTTTGTCAGATGTGGTTGTCCATTGGATACTTTTTCTTCATTTTTCCACATCATTTCTTTGATTTCTGTCATTCACATGAGGACAAACCTGCTCTCCAATTTCCTATTATTTCCTTTAATAGGTGGCATACTGGTAGAATTGTTAGTATGTTCAACAAAATGCTCAGCATTTCTTCCAGTTCTCTATGTTCTGAGCTCAAATATCATTGATGACAACTTTGCCTTTCATCCTTTCGGAGTCAATTAGATAAGTACCAGTCAAGTGCTGGGATTGATGATATCATGCCCCCGCCTAAAATTGCCGGCCTTGTGCCAAAATTTGGAATCATTATTATTAGGGTGGTGAATTGGTAGGACTGCTGGAGTGTTGGGACAATACCTAGTGGTATTTTTTCTGCCTCTTCGTGTTCTGGTTTCAAATCCTGCCAAGGTCAGCTTTGCCTTTCATCCCACCAAGCTTGATAAGTGCCAGTCAAATACTGGTATCATTGGTATCAACTCCCATCCCCTTAAAATCACTGGCCTTGTGCCAAAATTTGGACCCATGATGATATAATGCTTTGCAGTATTTTTTCGGGCTCTTACATTCTGAGTTCAAATCTCACCAATAATTTTGTCTCATTCCTCTAGGGTCAATAAAATTAATTACCAGTCAAATACTGGAATTGATCCTTAGTATATGACTGCTATTTTATTTTTGCACTTTCAAGAGAGGAGGGGTGCTATTGAATAGCACCCACCATTCCTCAAAAACTGCTGGCCTTGTGCCTAAATCTAAAACCATTATTATTCAGACCATAGTGGGGAACAGTGGTTGAGCAGTGAAGTAATTTCCGTACAGTATTTATATTTTTCTTTGTACATTTTTGGAACAATTGTTAGCAGAGAAGATCAATACAAATTCTATTTAGATATTGTTTACTAATTCATCTAATTGAAATGGTTATATATGTCTGCCTCTATGAATATTTGCACTGAATGTACCGATGAAAGAAATTATTATAATTATTAAGGCAGTGGAACTGGCAGAATTGTTAAAGCATCAGAAAAATGCTTTGCATTACATCCTAAGTTCAAATCCTGTCATGAACAACTATGTCTTTCATCCTTTTGGATAAAATATAGTACCACTGTCAACTAAACCACTCACCTCAAAATTGCTTGCCTTGTGCCAAAATTTGAAACAACAGACAATGAGCTGCAGAATTGTTAGTGCATCAGACAAAATTCTTAGTAGCATTTCTTCTGATTATTTACATTCTGAGCTGCCATGGTCAAATTTGCTTTTCATCTTTTTGAGGTCAATAAAATAAGTACCAGCCAAGTACTATGGTTAATGTAATCAACTATTCCCTTTCCACTGAAACTACTGGCCTTGTACTAAAATTGGAAACCATTATTATAACTATTTTGATTTCTTCTCTATTAAAACAAAATGCTATTATGTTAGAAAAAACATTTAGTGAAAATAAAAATTGGTAAATAATACATTAAAAAAATGATCCAAGAAATGTAGCTAGAACCCAAAAGAGACCCTGTTTTAATTTCATTCCAAAAGTTTAACTGTTCTAACAACAGGAATTTCATTCCTAACCACAATTTTTACTCCCTGACTATTCCATTCCAAATTTTTGGTGTTTTATGCAAGGGATACTTATTGTGTGTGCATGTTTGATAGAGTATTTCCCCACCATCATGCAAAATTAGCAACGTTTGTCTAGACCCTATTTTCTGTGGTTATTGGGATTACAAAACCAAGTGTTTATGATCTTACTTACCACACACATGCACACTAGATTCAATGCTTCCACTTTACCTATATATCAAGCTCTTAAATTTCTGCAAAATAAAAGAAAAAGCAGTGTGTGTGTGTTTCCTCAACTGTACTATGCAATGGAATCCTCAGCCTTACTTGAAGATCTGAATTCCCTAAGAGGTTTTTTTATTCTATTTGAAGGCCCTACTGAGAAGAGATGGTTGTGCAAGGGAGTGTGCCTGTTGAGGTTTTTGGTAGTGTCCTAAGGGAAACAACTCCCAAGTACTAGATTATTTTCTGTGTGTGTATATATATATATATATATATATATACACACACACACACACTCAGAAAATAATTACACATCTTGTTTTTAAATTTCTTTTTTTTTTTTTTTAAACCTTTTGAGACATTGTTTTATTATTCCCGTGTTAAGATTTGATAAATTTGTATGCAGAAGAGGGAGAAGCTACTGCTGTTGTATGTGTGCTTGGCTGGTTAAACATAGAAAATAGATTTTTAGCAGACTCTCCAAGTTAGGATACAAATATTTAATGTATTTTTAGAGCTAATTTTTTTTTAATGCATCTTGTAACACACAC
>NC_068988.1:75743780-75746516 GCF_001194135.2 Octopus bimaculoides
TTCCTCACTGTTTTGTTTTGCTTTTTTGCCTTTCTTTTCTTCTTCTTTGTGTCTTCCTTGCTCTTGTTCACATTTAACAATGATTATATATATATATATATATATATATATTATATTTTATATTATTCTCTAAGGGTAAGTTGATAAATAAACTCACATATAATGCTTTCAGATGTAGCCATTATCCAAGACACACATTTCTCTGGTTTAAATAAGTTATAAATTTCAGTATGATCAGGTATATAGTATATTATAGTGTAATATTAGGTCTTAAAGCAGGGCATATCAATGTATAATTTACCAATAGCAATTGTATTTGTATTTGTGTTTATTTGCTAAAGTTTCTAGAGATAATATAATATAGATTTCCATTGATTTAGAAGTTATTACCAGGAATCAATATTTGTAATATTTGATTGTTTATAATTAATAATATGAGGAGTTTTCTCCCTTTGACGCACCTGTATTTAAGGAGAAATTTGAATGTGAACCAGACTTGGAGACAATGTTTTTGGTGTTTACTTTTTACTCTTTATCTTTTACCCTGAAGATGTGTAAGGTTATTTAACTTGAATTTGACAATTAAATATAACCTTATACAGAAATGTTGACATAGGAATAAACTTCAATAATAATGGATATTAGCGTCAAAACTCTCATTTAAATTTTTGACACACACACGCACGCACGCACACACACACACACACACACACACACATTTAACCTTCCCAAGAGGAGTGACTCTGAATCTTTGGACTGATAAGGTTTGTCAGACAGTGGATAAAGTTAGCAGGCTGAAAGTTTGAAGTTACTATCACTATCCAGTAAATTTTACTATACATATACTCTGCTCAAAGGTATTGAGTAATTCTCCAGTTTACTGTTAAATTGTTTTATTATATGACATCAAAATAAAGTAATTATTTAAGCATTGGGTATATTATGTAGTACTTAGCTGGGGAACCACATTCACTGCCTGTGACTACCTGACATCATCCACAATACTTTTGCAATTGTCAATCGATCTACTTCAGGAATTCCTCAATGTTCAAGTATGCAGCAAGTGATATACAGAAAATGGAATATGCAAGAAAATTTATTACTCGCAGCGATTATTTCAACCTATGGGTAAAAAGAATCGTTATGAGCAATAAAGTGTGTTGTATATTCCAATTTCCATGTCTATTGTGTATGTATATATACATGTACATATATATATATATGTGTGTGTGTGTGTGTGTGTATGCATATATATATGTGTGTATATGTATGCATATGTATATATATGTGTGTGTGTGTATATGTATATATATATGTGTACATATGTATGTGTGTGTATATATGAGATACGTGTGTATATATATATATATATAATATGTATATATTGATCTAGTGAGGGGGGGGCAGTGCACATTGATGCTGTCAAGAGATAGGCACCCAAAACGGTGCACATTGTTTCTTGATGACCTCGTACGCTAGCTAGCTTCTGGTATGTGGAGTTTTCAACTGGTAGCACTTGCATGTGCAAGTTGTTTTGCAAAACATCTAAGACTTTGTGGTAGGTAACCACTGACAGACCGGAAAGATGGCTAGGCATCTTGGAAAGACAAGAGGACTGCTCAGAAAGAGAAGCGGGCAATAGGAAAGACTATCGACACCAGAAAACACTGGCGGGTGCTGCAGACTTATGATCCTCACCTTTGTAATATGTTGTAACAGACACCAATGAGAATGACAGCCCCACAATTGACCAAGAACGGGGAGTTGACAATCAATTAACACTGAAATGACCTTGGACATGAGTACGGCTATTCATTCGAACAGTGAACAAAGTGCAAACAACTTTGGGTGCAAGCTGTGCTGTAGAACATTTGCAATCGAGGGAGGCTTGAAGATACATCTGGAAAAGACTTGTAAGAAAAGGACAGAGCAGTGTGGATCATCCGATTGAAAAACACGTGGCAAATCATCCCCAGACTCAATCCACAGCGGATCAATAAATGCTGCAGCAAAGACCTCTTCCTGACAAGAAACTGCAGGTCATGAAACCAGAGGAAACCAAGTGTTTTATGGCCTGCTGCTAATGAGAAGGAAAATATAAAGAGTTTGAAAACAAGGTATGTTGAGCTCTTTATAAAATGACAGGCTCTACAGTAGAGAAACTGGGAAAGTCAACAAGGTCAATATATGATACAGGAAATGAATTAATTGGAATGATTTGTTGGACACAGTGTGAGACAACTTGTTATCTTTAGGTCTAACTCATCGTAAAGTAAATACCACCATGACCGATATCCAGACTACAGTAGAAAAGACTTATCACTGGATTTGGTTGAAAAGAGACGATTAGCAATGGCTAGAAGAATATTGAGCTATCCTTAATAACCAGTTGATCTAGCAAGTGGGACCTCATACCAGTTAGGGGGCCAGTGTGCAATGATGCCATTGAGAAGTAGGTCCCGAAACGGCATCCATTCTTTCCTGATAAACCCGTACACTTGCTGGCTTCCAGTATGCAAAACATGTATATATATATGTATATATATATATATATATATATATATATAAGTCAGTAAATAGTGGGGTTGTGTTAACTGCACGTGGAGAAATAATAGGAAAATGAAAAAAAGCCAGAATGCTGAACTGGAAGCATAATTTAATAAAGATTTTTTCTAACCGGTTTTCATTGCGAAGAAGCAAATTATCAAGAAGAAGGAAAATGAAAATGTTTTTTTA
>NC_068988.1:75746686-75746911 GCF_001194135.2 Octopus bimaculoides
GTAGGAAAAATAAGGATGCATGAGAGTTGAGTTTTGTTAGGTTTAAAAAAAGGGTTAAAAGTTTGTGTTAAGCAGGAAATGTGGTGTCAAAACAGGAAGTGTGTGTAAGGGGAGACAAGTGTTTTTAGTTAGAGTTATGAAAACTTTTTTTCAAAACAGGAAGTTTGTGTCTGTACATTGAGAAATAAGGTCACTGAGGGGTGTGTGTGTTAAGAAATGGTTGGA
>NC_068988.1:75747011-75749278 GCF_001194135.2 Octopus bimaculoides
GGGTTCGGGTTTTAGAGTTAGGGTTAGGGTTGAGGTTAGGGTTAGGGTTAGGGTTATGAGTGAGGTTATGGGAAAATATACACACACAGATACGCACAGCGTAATTTATTATATAAACAATATATGCGTATAAATTACGATTAAACCGGATGAAATATGTCACAGGGAATAACATTTTTATGACCGGCCAGCACTGACTGTATTCAGCTGAATAGACGTCAGTGATTGGTTGAAATTACAGAAATACGACAACTTTAATATGAAATAACTTGCGATGTACATTTTTTTGTTAAGAAGGCTAAGAGAAAAAGTTGTTTTGTATGACACATTCTACCAGTGTCCCAAGTTTGAAAGTGTTTCATTAAGAAAACAAGTGTTGCCTGTCAAATCACAAGGATCCTAGAATAAGATATACATTTATGTGGGGTAGTATAAGAGAGATATTATTTATAAGAAAACCATAAGAAGAGAAGATATCAATGGCCAAACCAAAGTGAAAGGGGGGGAAGAAGAAGGAAAAAAGGGAAGGAATAAAGTTAGAAAATCAGGACTAATCTAAGAGTATTAAAGTTATGGTTTCAGAAGAGACTTAGAATTAGCTAGAGAAAAGTAGGAATATTATCAATGGTTTGGGTAAAGTTAAAATGTATTCCAAAATTATACTTTAAAGCTATAACTTAAATAAAGTAGTTAATAGTCTGGGAAACGAAAGGGATTAAAATAATATATTATTAGCAAGATTTACTTTTTAGAATATTTAAAGGTGCGAGAGTAACAATGTACACATAGAGCCCTAAGGTCAGATCTATTGTTAATTAGATTAGGATTATCCTTAAGTTTAGAAATTTCATAGATTTCCATAGAGCACAGTCTACAGCCGTATCTACTATTTCTATAGGGTTGTTCCCTCCTGATGATTTCCCATTTAAGGTTAAAATCGATACCATTTTCCTTCAATTCCCAAAATTTATTAGATAATGATGTGCTATTGGCCTTTTGTTTAAGTCTAAACGAAGAAAATGATTGTATAATCGCTGTTTAAGATTGATTGTGCAACCAACATAAATGTAATTATTAGTTGCAGTAGTTACTGTACATTTATAGACCACGTTACGGGCTAAACAACGGCCAGATACCGGGCAGCGGGCCTTAATTCTACAATTGCAATCAAGGGGATTATTAGCTATATATATATATATATTATTATGTTGGTTGTTAATACAATTATCTAAATTGATTATATCAATATTGTTGGTTGTATTACTGGCTATGCAATCGATATTGTTTGAGCTAGGAAGATTTATCTCATCAACTATGTTAACAGTTGAAGTATCGTTATGTTCATTAACATGTACATGATTATTGGATGCATTGGTATTATTAATTGTCTGGTAGTTATTTGTATTGTTATCAATACTAAGATAATTTTTATTTTCAAGGGACCTAGCTAATTATATGTTCTTTTCAACTTATTAATGATAGATCCTATATTGGGGAGAGTAGAGTATGAGATACGGATTGTGTGTTGAGAAAAGATTTTATAATATCTATGGTTAGGGTCGAAATTTTTTTGTAAGATATCCATAAACCTCTTATAGATGTTAGTAGATACTGCATAGTTATAAGGGATGTTGAGCCATATAGAATTTTGTCTTTTAAATTTGTGATGTAATTGGGATTTGTGGTTATCGTAAGTATTTGGGGTTATATTATTGCTTCTACTATCATTTGTAGTTTTCTTATTGGAATCTATCTCGTTATGTAAAGTAATTTTCCTACTCGTATGGCCATTGTTATAGTTTCTTAACCTAGGTTTTTATTAGTGTTAATATGATTATGTAGACACTTATCAGGTGGTATTTCATTTTTATTCTTATTGTTTAAGCAGGATAGACTATTATTAGGTTTTTTTTCTTCTGTTTTCATTACTACCTAACCTACCTTCCTCTAAATTGAAATTACTGCTATCTTACCCCTCCTTCTAGAAAGAAGAACAAATAGAATATAGAGAAATTAAATTCCTGTTTGGTTCACTAGACTGTTAATTAACAGCCCAGTCAAGATTGTATTTTTTTCATCTCCTACTCTTGTATTTGCACACATTTACAAAATGACTTTCTGAAATGAGTTTCCATTATGCAGCTGAGGAGTACATTTTCATTGCACATCTTATGTGGTGTTCTCACTACATAAATAAATGAAGTTTGTACGAAACGTACGAACTGCTACAACCTAATATATTTTTGTTGCTTTTCTTCAAATATATA
>NC_068988.1:75750842-75753029 GCF_001194135.2 Octopus bimaculoides
AAACAGGTACCGGTTTCAAATTTAACAATCTTACCTAGCTGATTAACAATGCACAGCTGCATCCGATATGATTGCGGGAAGGTGAGTGAATCCCTACCATCTCCTAGCAACGGGACCAGTAGACCAGTCCTGGTTTCGGGCTATTTCTGCCACACGCTCCGTACTGGACTGAATATTCCTGTCGCGACTCCTTTCATTCTAGTTTTCCACATGCACTCTTTCAATACTACAACTGTGCATAAGAAACATGCCTCACTTTTCTCTGATAGTCCGGGTGGCGATGCAATCTTAATCATGCACTCTGCTAGAGATTTATTCTTTATTATAATATTACAATATCAATATATATAGAGGGGACAATACAGGATATTACAAACAAATAGTATTCAGGAGTTCGTTTAACATGATGATTTATATTAGATATGATTAAAATTTTACACTTAAAATTTTGCACTTTGGCCGTGAAGTCCACCGTACGCCTTTACTACAGATGAATTAAGCAGGGTCATTCACACCCAACTTCCTTTCCACATCCTTCCATCTTTTCCCGTATACACTTTGCGACAGTCGTCTTTTCTCCAGCCCTATCTTGCTCTTCAGATGATATCTGAAGTAGTATAGCAAACCAGGGCCGGAGATGAATATTCCTGTCGCGACTCCTTTCATTCTAGTTTTCCACATGCACTCTTTCAATACTACAACTGTGCATAAGAAACATGCCTCACTTTTCTCTGATAGTCCGGGTGGCGATGCAGTCTTAATCATGCACTCAGCCTATAGAAGTACTCTTCCTAGATGCGACAGCACGTGTTCTGCATAAGCTATCAAGCCCGAAAGCTTCGGACACTGTACAAGGCCATACAGAACGGTTTCATCATCCTGCTCGCACCTTGTGCATGCCGGTGGCACAGACATCCCATGCCAAGACATTGTTTCAAGAACAGATTAAGCATTCCTATAGCACAGCCACGTCAGGGATTTCTGGTAGTTATCCAGGTACCCCGACCCGAAAGTTCTTTGGAACAGGTTGTCTAGCTGGCCCTCATCGAACCCCAAAGCTTCTTCTAGGACGTCAATCCCCTTGAACTCTACCAGCTTGCTATAGAGTATCGAGGTGGTACTCCCGCTGCCGGCCTTCCCCGTCTTGTAGATTAGCACGAGTACCCGTCGGCACACTTTTTGCCATTAAGTCAAGTTCCGTCTTTTTTATGAAATTGGGTTTAAATTCCTCCAAGGAGGCCGTCGCGGAAAGAATGTCTTCGCCAGAGGATTCCACAACTCGTCACCCCCAGGTAGAGCCAGAGGTGCCTCAGACTCAACGCATGTTTGCGCATCATCATCCACGGCATCCGTAACCCACTCTTTAGCGGTTTTTGGCAGCAGACAGAGCGCCTCACAAGCGGTTTTCCTCCCCTCCACAAAAATCAGAGCAAGGGACAACGGTCGGACGGTAGGTGATAACAAATGCAATATACACCTGCACCACTTCTTCCCTCCCTTTCAGGGATATTGCCCTTCCAGACCAGGTCCGGATTAGGGCCGCCACCCTGTCCGCCACCTCACTCCAATTCTTCTTCGCCTGGGAATCCGGTCCAAACCAGACTCCAAGCAACTTAACAGGGCCTTCCGTCCATTGTCACACGATACTGGACGGTATTGTCGTACCACTCCAGATGCCGAGCCGCAAGCCGATAGACTTGACCTTGTTAATTTTTGCCCCTTCCATCGCCTCGTATCCTTTGATTGCATCTTCTACACAAGGTAGCTGAACTGCAGATACGGTGATGGTGACATCATCTGCATATGCAGAAACAGACTAACCACATCCCAATTCATTGGGGATGCCCCGCCCCCGGAAGTCTCCAGCCTCCGCAGCAATGGCGCAAGTGCCAGTACGTACACAAGCGGAGACAGGGGCACCCCTGACAAACCGAGCGTTCGATTCTAAAAGGCACCGACAGGTAACCATTTATCTGAACTGTAGATTTAATGCCACCATAAATGACAGTGATCCAATCACGAAAGTCCGAACCCAGCCCAGCCGCCTCGAGGACTTCTGCCAGGTATTGGTGGTCTACATTATCAAAAGCTTTACTCTGGTCTAAATGGACCAGTGCCCCACCTTTACCGGATAACTTACCCATTCTGTCTAAGGTGTAGCGTACGAGATGGAGATTGTCCTGGATT
>NC_068988.1:75753513-75755690 GCF_001194135.2 Octopus bimaculoides
TTCCATCGAACGTCCCTGTTCGTCTGTTAAAGACTTGATAGAGGCTTCTCTGCCTCTCCAACTCTTCACACGACGTACCCATCCGGCAACGTTAATACCTTCTCTCCCCACCGCATGAAGTTTAGCTCTGACTTTACACCCTTCGTGTTTGACTTTGAGATGACGGTAAAAAACCGCTTTCGCTGCCAACACTCTTGATGCAGAGCCAGATTTCATGGCCTCATCTAATTCCTTAATTAAAGTCCCTTCTATTCTAGTCTTATCCAGACTTAACTGTTTGCTAAATCTAATAGACGCAGAACGAATAGCTCGTTTGAGGACACACCACCACCTATTATTGATAATGGCGCCGATTAATGCCCTCTGTACTAACTCCATAACCTGGGCACGGAATGTTTTACAAGTCAAAATAGTTTCGTTCATCTTCCAGTACCATCGTCTCTACCTATGACACTTAACTGGGTACATCCTACACGTCACAGACTTGTGATCCGTGTAGGGGACACAACAAAAGCGTGGATAGCTAAACGTAGCCCTATTTCTGTGCCTAACGAATATACTATCTATATAACATCTGAGTGAACCGTTGTTATTAGACCACGACCACTCACTGTGGAACGAGCGGTTCATCCAGTCTATACCGATCTACTAGATTATCGCTCTCTAGTAGCCTTTTGAGACCAGGTATTCCGCTTCTATCGGTCGAGCCAACACTATCTACCCGTGCGTCGAGAATAGTGTTAAAGTTTCCTAGTACAACTAGAGTGTTTACCGTCACTAAGAAACTCTCCAGGTCCCGGTAAAAACCAGCCTGTCAACACTGTTTCGGTGCGTAGACAGCTACCAACCTGAAGAACTGTTTATTTACGTGTGTCACGTCCCAAAACACTAGCCTACCTTCTGCACGTCCAAGTTTTTTTTTAATAAGACCACCACGCCTCCATCCTTGCAATCCTGATGTGAGGCGGCATGTCATTACTAGCTTTATATACCTGAGCTTTTATAGTGCATTCGAGAGTGATGGGTTGTTGTTTTTTGTATGGGGAGCGAGGTCTGGAGGTGAGGCCTTCTTTTTTGGAATTTAACTGTTGTGAATTCCATTTCTTCCTTTGTGGTTTGTGGTATCTCTTGTCTTGTTTAATTTCTTCTGGAACTTTTGTTGTTTTTTCTGTTCATTTCCTTTCTCCTCTGCGTTTTTTTTTTGTTCTTGTTGGGGAGGGAGCTTCATTCTTCTTTTCTTTACATTCTGAACGGATGTGACCTTTTTCGCTGCACTTAAAACAGCGCGGGCTACGCCCCTCAAAGCCAACTCTTACACTCATCCCCCTATAAACACCCTATCGGGCAGCCCTTCGAGAGCTTCAGGGCTGGCTTGGACCACAATCTCAAGGGACTGCCCCTTCCAGTTCTCCGCCTCCTTTATTTGCGTTTGTAGAATTGTCATCCTTTCCTCAATGTCGTATGCGATGGCTGCCGCTATCCAAAATACGTCTAAAGCCGCCGGTATCTCTTTTACTTTAATTTTGGCAGTTCGTCTGTCCAAATAAGTTGGTAACAGAATTATTTCTTCGTTTCTCAACGTCATGGCTGACAGCTCTTTTGCAGTGTTTTCGTCTGCTAATTGCACCTCTACCGTGGCATTCCTTCTTCCACGGCCGACGTACTTTATTTTATTTCAAATTGGTGCTAAACATTTCTCTATTATCTCGCTTTTACACGACATAATTCTTTTTTCTTTTACACTGTACGTCTTGTATACCACAGTTTTTGCTGCTATATTTTGCAGTATCTCTTGAGGAGAGAGCAACTTTGTGTCGTTCCCCGTTTTCTTTACCAGATTTTTGTATTTAAACAGCTCGGCTATTGTTACGCCTAATGTCACCATGTTGCCGCCGACCGCAGCCGAAAAACTTCGTCTCTCCTTTTGCACTTGTTTTACAATTTCATTTTCATTCAACTTTTCCATTTCTGGAAAATCCACGCTTGACATCAAATCGTTATTATCAAACACAAATCCCTTCAAAAGGAATAAAATTAGACATAAAATATTTCTTTTCTCTAAAAATTTTGGACGAAAAAATAATTTTTTTCCAAAATAATATTTTAACAAAATAAATTTTACCCTGCAAAGGGTAAAAATCAAAATTTACAGTTCGTTAACAATATTCCACATTTTT
>NC_068988.1:75756870-75760503 GCF_001194135.2 Octopus bimaculoides
ATATATCACTGTTCTTTTTCGATCTCCTGCATGACTTATTTGGGGGAGTTAACCTCACGTTATCTCTCTTTCTTTCTTTCTTTCTCACACACACACGCCAACATTACACACAAAACACATGTTGCCAAAAAGAAATACACGCTTTCTTTTTATAGTGAGCATGCCAGACAGAAAGTGTGGTGTGTATGTGAAGTTTGTTAGTGTGAGAGAGCAGCATGTGTGTGTGTGTAATGTTGCTGTGTGTGTGAGAGAGCAGCATGTGTGTGTGTGTGTAATGTTGCTGTGTGTGTGAGACAGGGAGAGAGAGAAAGAAAGAAAGAAAGAGAGATAACTGGCATGTGTGTAAGGGAGGGAGAGAGATAGAGAGGTAGAGCGCTCTCTCTGTATCTCTTTCGCTTACTTTCCCAACACTTTTTATGGAAACTGCCGAATTGATGTAAACAAACCCATGTGGTCTGATTTTCATGTTTCTAGGTATTGTACCGTAAATCGCCATTTACTTACGTAACATCCGTTTCCTTTTTTTTGTTCTGGAAGTCCATTCTTTCACTGCTTCCTCTTGTTCACATGTATCATCAATCTGTGTTTCCATCGCCTTTGGTGCCATACTGGGTGGAAGTACGGTTTCTACTAGTTGAGCTACTCGAATCTTTGCAAGGAGGGAAGAACACTCAGCTCTTATGTGGCCCATCTGGCCACAGTTAAAACACAAGGGGCTTTCTGTCCTCCACCATAACCCTCAACTTTTTTCACCCACCACAATGATGTCCACTATCGTGTCCAAGTCTTCTGTGGCAGCCTGGATGACCATTTCATTTCCAGGCCTTGTCCCATCCAGTTCCGTGCTGGTACTCTCACGACCTGGAGGATTGTTACTTTCTCCTCCAGGCTCAATACTATGGCTGCAATCAGCCAGGTAACATCTACCTCTGGTGGTATCTCCTCCACCCTCACCCTGGAAGCCCGTCTTTCAAGGTAATAAGGTAGGAGGATTATATTCTCTGTTGCTAACGAGGCCACGGAGTGTTGCCTGGCTTTTTCTTCGGTGGGAAATCCCACTTCCGCTGTTGCGAATTTGATCCCCTTGGCTAGGTATGTTATATCTGACCAGATGGGAGCCAAACACTTCTTGATTTCTCTTCTTTCAGCCGCGTTGATAGCATTTTCCTTTCTGTTTAAACTTTTGAATGTTACCGTATTCCTGGTTACACTTTGAGCCACTTCACCGGGAGAGGACAATATTATTTCCTCTCCTCCCTATACAACATGCTTTCGTATTTCTTTAATTCGTTCGTTACCACTTCCAAATTTTTCCTTTCTAAACCGACCGCAACCGCAAAACTCTTCTTTTCACTCGCTGCTTTTCTCTTCCTCAGTTCCTCCTCCATGTTGTTCACACATTGTAGGAACTCGTTCTCCAGCGAAACCATGTCGGAAGAGCCAATCTCCTCGAAGTTGGTCAACATGATAAATATCAAACGTTTCCTTCAGGCAAGGGGGACGACAATTCCGCTCGTGCGAGAGAAACAAGTTGTTTTAAAACACAACAAATTTAACAAACGCAACAACGTGAGACAACAAGCAATTAAGCTTACCAACCTTGGAACTTTGAAACACCACGTCCGAATTCAAAAAAGGAGAAATTTCGAACTGATTTTATAATGACCAAAAAGGTCTGACATAGAGGGGACAGCACAAGGACAGACAAACATATATGTGGGAAACAAAGACAAATGACAAATGAAAAGAAATTACATGAAAGGATGGAACGGCGGCCATTCGAAACCCCCACATTCCGAACGACCCCGTTGTGTCATTTTTTACACAATTATTATTTTACTCATTAAAAACAATTTTTATATTACTCTTTTATACAAGTCATTTATACTTACAATTTCACTTAAATCCATCCCAGTTGTATCCATTTGTTTAACAATTGCCATAATATTTCTTTTAAATTTGGTCTCATACTTCTCATATAGTCTATTATGTAGTTCCTCACCTATAATCGAACCTGTCACTCCGAGGAATTGGTCAAACAACTCCACCTCTACAATGTCCTTTGCATTGTCTAACTCCATCATCTGTTTATTACTCTTGTAATACAACAAAAGGTACTTCTTTTTTTGAGGTGGCAACTGGGAGTTTTGGTTCTGGCATGATTTTATGTTTGTGTAGGGGTCGGTGTTTGGGGGAGTAGGGCGAGGGAGAACAACGACAACAATCCCATCGCGCGCAAGAAACAAGGTGTTCAAACACAGGTAAAACAAGAAGCTACAAAGCCTACCAACCTTAAATAACTACGTCCGAATCCAAAAAAGGAGAAATATCGAATTGATTTTAATTGACCACAAGGGTCGCACACAGAAGGGACATACAAGGGGTCGGATGATTCGTTCTGAATGATAATGAACATTAAATTTTTTTTTAAATTAAGGAAGACGATAACACCGAATAACTATGATGAAGTGATGGGCGTAGGTGATCCCACGTTCCACCACTGAAAGTTTAAATAAACCTTCTGTCCTCTCTTAAGAAGCTATATAAACTGTCAACAAGTACGCTACTTTCATCCATCTTTTCTCATATATACTTAGTGGCAGGCGAATCCTCCCCAGCCTTATTTTTCTTTTGAGATGAAAATAAAAAAACTTTACCAGCCCTCGACTGGCGATGAAGTTGCCTGTCACTACCTCTTTCATGCGAGACTTCCACACAACCTCTTTCGCAATCGCTACTACGGCGAAAAAACAGACCTTCCCTTCCCTTTTCAGAGAGGGCGGTGTAATAATCTTTATAATTGACTCGGAAGACAGCTGTACTCTTCCTAAACGTGACAGCAGGTGTTCGACATAAACCCACAACTCCGAGAGTTTCGAACATTTAACAATAGCGTACAGAACACTTTCACTGCTCTGACCGCATCTTGAGCAAGTGGGTAGCATTGCCTAGCGAGTTTATCTCGAACTGGTAAGGCTCCTCAGAAACACTGCCAAGCCAGAGACCTTTGGAAGTTGTCCAAAGGCCCCCGCCCTGAATGTTCTTCGGAACAAAGCAGCAAGCTGACCTTCAACGAAGCCCATAGTTTCCCCGAAATCATCGTCATACTTGGCCTCTACGAACATTCTATAGAATGACGTGGTGGAACCCTCGCCACCGGCATTACCTCTCCAGCAAGGAACCTACCACGCTCCCAACTTAGGTCTACGCTTGATCCACGGTTCCAATTCATCGAAACTAGTAAATCGAGGAAGAATCAGTTTGACGAACGGAGACCACACCCGTTCAGCATCCAGGTAGAGCCAAAGATGCCTCAGCCTCAGCCTCAGCCTCAGTGCATCATTAGCCACGGTATCAGTAGCCCACCCATTAGTGGCTGTTGGCAGCAGATAGACCATCTTACAAGTGGACCCCTGCCCTTCCACAAAAAGCGAAAGAGCAATCGTTCCATCTTGCTTAGCCACGAATCGGGACAAGGCAATACGGTCAGGCGGAAAGTAATCACAGATGCGATGAATAAATTTGCGACCTCCACCCTCCCTTTTAGGGGTAGCTGCTGCTCAGACATGATCAGCGTTAGGTGGGCCACCCTGCTCGTAACCTGCTCCAGTTCTTCTTTATCTGGAGGTCTGG
>NC_068988.1:75761234-75765947 GCF_001194135.2 Octopus bimaculoides
TATATCCCCGTTGTCTGGATACTTTCTTTGCAGCACCACAACCCCTACCCCTCCGGCTCACAGATCTAGGTATAAACCTACTCTGCTGGCAGTTGGTGTAGACGCATGTTAGTAGGTGCCCAAACAAGTCTGGTATACCATAATATAGCACGTAAGGAAGACCATCCAGTTCCGGCCGCTTGTCTCCACTGCAGTCCGACAAAGCCTCCTCCACCTCCGCAGCTGTGATTGGTCCTTCACAGCATTCTGCTTCTCGCCCCGAGAGACGTAGCAAACCGGTGAGGAAGTCCGCGAGGTCCTTCCTACGCTCCGGGCCACCGCCCCTCCCGAGCAGCTGGGCAAAATGCTCGTGAAAAACCTTGCTTGTCTCCTCGGCTTTGTTTGCCGTATGCTCATGTTGATCCATCAAAGATCTTATTGTGACATCATTGCAACGTTGGGTCTCTACCACATTGGCCTATAGGGCGACGTTGACTCCCTCTCGTGCCATTGCACGAAGATCAGCTCTGATAATGCATTTCTCGTGTTTATCCTCGAGGTGTTGGCTGAGTTCCAATCTCGCGGCCAAAACTTGGGACGCACTGCCAGTCCTCAATGCCTCTTCTAGAGCCTTAACTAGGTCCCTTTCTAATCTATTCTTCTTCTCCCTTACTAGCTCCGTACTGAACCTAACAGACCCAAACTTGATGCCTCTTTTGAGGGCACACCACCATTTGTTGTTAATAATGTATCCGGTTAGTGCCCTCATTACTAATTACCTAACCAGACTCCTGTATTCCTCACAAGTCAAAAGAGATTTGTTAAGTTTCCAGTAGCTGGGTCCCTGCCTACATAGCCTAAGTCAAGCCTACATAGCCTAAGTCAAGCCTACATGTCACAAATTTCTGATCAGTGTAGCTGATCTACTGGAATTGTGGACAACTAACTATGTCTTTATCTTTACATCCAACTACAATCTTATCTAAGTAAGATCTAGAAGACTCATATTGTTAGCTCATGTCCACACTGGAACATCCAGGAATTCTTGTCTGTATTGAGCTGCCAGCTGAAAGCGACTGAGCAGATCGCTGATATATGAGTTTCCACTCCTATCTGGATTCGAGCCAACACAATCTACGCGTGCATCGCAGGTTGTGTTAAAGTTTAACTTAGTTCAAATTTTGATCCGTAACACCTTTTTATTGGTTTAAAATTTAAAACCCGTCTAATCAAGTTAATCTGAATTTACATTTAAATTTCAACAACTTTAACTCCCAACAACACTAAAGTGTATGCCGTTCCTAGAAGGCTCTCTAGGCTTCGAAAACGTTTGACTATCCAGCTCTATAGGAAGCATAGACAGCCACCAATCTGAAGGTTTTACCCCTGTTGTGCATCACATCCAGGACCACTAGCCTGGACTCTGGGTCAACAAAGCTTGTTCTTAACTGTAGGTTCAAATCCTTCCTGAGTAGGACCACGACAACTCCCTCACTCCTGGCTGGCACGGAGAAAGCCGTTTAAGAGGGATGAGAAAGCCTGCAGTTCACTCAGTCTGGTTCCTGCATGTCTGCCTTTTCGTTTTTTTTTTTTTTGTGGAGACATGGATGGGAACCATGTTAGAGGTGGTAGGGAGAGACAAGGTGTCTGCGGGAGCAGAGTAGACATCAGTAACTATAGGGGTAGGGTGAGAAATGGTGTCTGCGGGGGTATGGTGGGAATTAGGGTCTATAGGGGAATGGTGGTGACTGTTTCTGTAGGTGCAGGCTGGCGCTTCTTTTTTCATTTTTTCCCAACAATAGTTCACTCGTCGTCTTTATTTGATTTTCTTTCTTCTTCATTGTATTCATCTCCTCCTGGGTCTTGCTGCCGTTTGTGATGCCTCAGAGTTGAGAGCCGCTGCTTTCACCGCTGGAGGTGCGACTCCTTTCCCTACTCTTAGGTTCTCTTGTGGTTTAGGTGGAGAACACTCTGCTCTTATGTGGCCCTTCTGAACACGTTTAAAACAACAAAGTCTTCTACTCTCCTCAATAACTCTTAGCCTGGTAAGATGTTGACAATCTTCTCGAGAACGGCAGGGGCAGGCTGAATTGGCATCTCTAATCCTTGCCTCTGCCAGTTCTGCTGTTTGATTTTGGTTGCTTGGAGGATCGTTATTTTTCCTCCAAGCCTATGATGATTGTCGCCACCTGGCAGATAACATCGACCTTTGATATAATCTCTCTCGCCTTAACCTTGAAAGTACGTCCACCCAGGTATGTGGCTAAGAGGACCACTTCGTTGGTTTTCGGCAGGGTCGTAGAGAGTGTTGCCTGAGAATATTATCGGATGAGAACAGCACCTCCAACGTCGAAAAACGTTTGCCCCTGGTAAGATATACAATATCTTGCCAGATGGGCCTCAGACACTTTTCCACTTGTTCTTTCGTCACCATGTCGAGCCTTTTGTTTTTCATATAGATGGTTTTAAAAGTCACCGTTTTACGGGAGGTTGTATGGGACAATTCGCCCGGAAGCATCAGTTTAATTTTGTGCCTCTCCTTACATAGAAGACACTTGAATTTATCAAGTTGGTTCCTTTCGATGCACATTTTTCCTCTTGTGACATTAGTCACCGTTGCAAAATTGTCTGTTTTTTTGGCTTTGGTCGTACTGTCGTTTTTTTTTTTGTATTATTTTGTCCAATATTTTGACACTGTTAATTCCTCCTCGGAGAATTCGACATCATTTGAACTCCCGTCCGATAATATCATCGTTCTGTTAATTTTTTTAAACAAAACACAATAAAATATTTTCCCCCTTCAAACAAGTGTAAAAACGTCAATATGTCTGCAACAATGCAGAATTAACAAAGTGTTTTAACAACACAGTAACAAAAACAGTTCAACAATAATTCAACAATAATTACAACAAACTACTTTACCTTAAAAACAAACCAAACTCGAAAACGGAGAAATTTCGAATTGATTTTAATTGACCACAATTGTCTCACACAGGAGGGAATATAAGGAGTATATCCATTCCTGAATATACTAATCATCAAAAGAGATAAAAACATTGAAACAGATATTCACTACAAACAAACAAATTCTAAATAATACTTACTGTTCTCCTCATGCCATCCCAATCACACGAAGAATAATATCCTCTTTAATCTAGCAAGAAAAATCTGCACAATTGTCTCAAACCCTGAAACCCGCAATAAAATACTCCAGGAACTAAAACGTACTACAAAAAGACAATATCCATTACTGTTGGTAGACAACGGAATAGAACTTGCCGAAGCAACAAATATCGAAGAAAAACGAAAAACTCTCCAGATACATCCAATAATTTACCCTTTATTACAACACACAACCCAAGAAATACATAGGTTTACAATATTGTTCACCAGAACATCCCACTACTACAACATCACCCAAGAATGAAACAAGCATTCGAAAGTACACAAAATAATCAAAAGTAAAAAAGACAATCAAAGTCCCTCAAAAAATCCTCACAAGTGTTAAATTATCTTCCACAATTCCTACACCGACAGTCAAAACGTGTGGCCGCCCCAATTGCAGGACTTGCATCAACCTTATTGAAACCACAACATACAAATTCAAATCAGGACAGACTTTAAGAGTAAAAAAATCAAATTACATGTCCTTCAAGTAATTTAATATGCGCTGTCAAATGTCAAAGATCTAATGAAGATTACGTAGGTCAAACAAAGCTTACTCTAAGAAATCGACTAACCATTCACTGACAACAAATACGAGACACCAGTACTAGACAGATTCCACTGAGTGGACACACAAACATATATGTGCAAACAATAAGTCCTCCAAATTCCAGATCTTCCCACTCTACCTATGTTCAGCGAATACCGCAGATGAAGCACGGATAAACAAAGAAAATACTTTCATACAAAAGTATAAACCAAGACTTAACAAACTTCAACAGAGTACATACACAAATAAGTATTCACACACAAAACTCATACTGTCACTTATTATGAGGAACCTGCACAACTAACAGCCTAAACTTTAGCTACTGGACTACATACAAACAAGTTCTCACTCTCTCCTCTGACAGATTAAATATGGAATGCCTTAACTATAACTTACAATGTTCACTCAACTGTGTCAGCCTTCTTTTTAGGCACAAAATACACTTTCATGTGACACTAACCAACGGACACAGCAGGAAACGTACAAAAGGTTATAAACTTACTCATGTGTTCATTCTCTACAAACACTTGACAGAAAACAGTCAGGGTATTGATTCCTTGGGCATGTTCAGTCAACCGTGTCAGCCTTAACTTACCACGCCGAATATTGTCACTTGATACTAACAAAAATTTCTCAGACTAGTCATGTGACTATCCTCTACCAGTCAAATCCTATTCAAAGCAGATACTAATTTGAGCCACGAACTCTCTATAAAGATGGGGCAAGCTTCAGACACTAGTCAGAAGCAAGTTCTATTTGAACTTTTTGAAAATCAGTGTAAACTGTGAAACCGGTTAAATCTTTAATATATTAATGAAAAATATTTTAACTATTCTCAGTGCATTTTCAACTTCTATTTTTCATATATATATATATATACATATATAGGTGTAATTATAAAAGTGTATCTTACTACCGAAAATGTTTTAACACAAAACTTAGCAACTGAAACGGGCTTAAAACAAAATTTTACCATGAAAGATTATATTCATTTTATTATTGTTGTTGTTGTTGTTGTT
>NC_068988.1:75766679-75770264 GCF_001194135.2 Octopus bimaculoides
TATATACACTTTGATTTAAAGCTACATTTTTTATATAAACAATTGACTGAAAAGTGATGAGCTAGCCCAGGCCGGAATCGAACCCACATATCAACCCATGCGGGTTTGTTTACATATATTATATATAGTATTGGACAGTTAAAGTATACATTCATAAAATTTGGCTGAAATTGATGGGTGAGCGTTTGGCCCAATCGGATGCGCATGGAACTGTGTTAGCCTTGATATGTGGGTTCGAGTCTGGCTTCTGTTAGCTCATCATTTTTCAGTCAATTATCTATATTAAAAATGTCGCTTTAAATCAGTGTGTATATATATATACATATTATCAAGGAGCCTTGTCTCATTTTCTGAAAGAAAATAGGTGGAAGTTTTTAATTTTCGTTTTATTTATGAAAGAAAAAGAAATTCTGTCACATTTTTCTCGCGGCTAAGGAAGTTAATTCATATTTAGCTTTGACAGGTCTCGCTGACATTTTTATATGTTGTTACCACTTTTAATTAACTTTTCAACTTTATAATTTAACATCAAGTCTGCTTATTATCTTTAAATTGTTAAGCTATGATGCACTTCCCTGAAGATGGTTAGTTTGATCTATGATCTTAATCGAGAGTGGGATTGTTCATTCTGACCAAAATAATTGTTTATGTAAGAAAGAACAAGATATATGTCTTATAATAAAACCAACAGATGACCAGTCATTGCTGGACACTTGCAAGTATAGTGTCTTGCAGATAAACTGAGACCAATTTTAATCAGTTGACTTAGTGGGTTTAATATTTCATTTTTAACAAAGCCTTGCTTGCCTGAAAATCTAATCCGCCTCTTTATTTTTGAGGTAAATAGCGAACTGACTCGACAATAGAATCGTTCTGCCATTGTTGTTTTGGCGCGTTCCAGGTACACTGCCAATAAAATTGTTATGCTGACGAAACTTCCAAAAGCAACAGTTTATCGTGTGTATAAACAATTTAAAGGAGAGGGAAAGATTGATAGAAAAGAACATAAGACTCGAAGCGATTCCAAGAGCAATCCAAAGTTTCTCGCCGGCCTCAAACGCTCGATTGAAACTAACCTATCCACATCCATGACAACTCTCGCAAAGAAACGCAATGTATCCCTGTCCAAAACTGTGAACAGGAACCTTGGCATGACTAACTGTGTTCGACGACCCCGTCACTCCCTAACAGCCAAGGCCAAAGCAATCAGAGCCGAGAGATGCCCGAAGTTTCTGCCATTCATCAATCATCAAGGCACAAGAAAAACTCTCGTGTTTATGGACGAGACGTTCACAGTGAACGCTGAGGTGAATCGCAGAAATTCTCGAGTGATTGCATACAACCCTTCTGATATCCCCCTGTGTTTGAGACTAAGAATCCTGCCTCTGTGATGGTATTTGGAGCTGTGGCGAGCGATGGAAGTGTCATAGATCCACACTTCATTGAGTCTGGTTTGACGATCGGCACAAAGAAGTATCTACACATCCTGAAAAGTTCTCTGTTACCTTGGATGGAGCAGAAGTTTTGGCTTGACAATGTGATACTTATCCAGGATTCTCGATTACTTTTTACGCGGCGTACTTAAAGCAAGGACCACACTTGAATGTCAACAGCTTGACATGCAAAATTAAGGAGGAGGTTGCGACAGCTGCAAAAAAATTTCGTTTTCGTGTGGAGACAGTAATTGCCCAAAAGGGTGGCAATATTGAGTGATAAATGCTTTTGTTGTCATAAATGTTACATTAAAAGTGTGTGTGTGTGTGTGTGTGTGTGTGTGTGTGTGTGTGTGTGTGTGTGTGTGTGTGTGTGTGTGTGTGCGTGTGTGGGTGTGGGTGTGGGTGTGCGGGTGGGTGTGTTTGTGTAAACAGAACTGATTGTGAGGGATTATTAATCTGGGCAAAATACCTCTTGAGTTCTCTGTTGGCACATAAGTTCTCTGTTGGCATATAAGTTCTCTGTTGGCACATAAGTTCTCTGTTGGCACATAAGTTCTCTGTTTAGATTAATGAAAAACTCCAGCTAATCTTGTGGCAGAGTCAAGGTTGTGTGTCATTACAATTCCATATTGCAAATCCGTGGCTGGGCTCCAGACAAATTGGTTTTTACACATATTGATATATAAGAAACCAGTTTAAAATAATGGCCATTACATATTTTTCCTTTACTGGAGCAAACTTAGCAAGATATTTTCCAGCCATTGCGCTGAAATTTGATATGGGCTTTTTATTAGTGATAGTTATGTTGTAGAGGTTAGGAATGTTCTTATTAGCCAGACTGAGAGATCCTGTTACAAATGGGATGATGTCAAGTTAAAGTTGTTGAAATTTAAATGCAAATTCAGATTAACTTGATTAGACGGGTTTTAAATTTTAAACCAATAAAAAGGTGTTACGGATCAAAATTTGAACTAAGTTAAAATTTCTAAATTTAGCGTTAAAGCAAACTAAAATATAAAAGATTTGAATTAAATTTGCGGAATAATGTGTTATACAGAACAATAATAATGAAGGTAACAACATCGACATCAATAACATCAATATAAATTACATTAATAAAATAACAATAAAATAATATTACAAAGTAATAAAAATAATAATAATAACCACACGGTAATAATAGAACAGTAATAGAACAGTAAGGGTCATGCTAATACTGGAATGAAAACAAAAGAATTAAAGGATTAAAAAGATTAAAATCTTAAAAGAATAAAATAAAACAAAATAAAATTTTTAAACAATTTAAACCCATGGAAATACACTGAACCTCAAAAGAAACGCGATTTTTTCAAATGTCATTTTTATATGGTAAATTCTGAAAATTTAGTATAACTAAAACATCACCCAAGAATGAAACAAGCATTCGAAAGTACACAAAATAATCAAAAGTAAAAGACAATCAAAGTCCCTCAAAAAAATCCTCACAAGTTTTAAATTACCTACCACAATTCCTACACCGACAGTCAAAAAGTGTGGCCGCCCCAATTGCAGGACCTGCATCAACCTTATTGAAAACACAACATACAAATTCAAATCAGGACAGACTTTTAACGTAAAAATCACGTTACATGTTCTTCAAGTAATTTAATATGCGCTATCAAATGTCAAAGATCTAATGAAGATTACGTAGGTCACCAGACAGATTAAATAGTGCCTTGATTATAACTTGAGTGCCTTGATTATAACTTACAATGTTCACTCAACTGTGTCAACCTTCTTTTTAGGCGTAAAATATACTGTCACATGATGCTAACGCACGGACGTAGCGGGAAAAGTACAAAAGGTTATAAACTTAATCATGTGTTCATTCTCTACAAACATTTGACAGAAAACATTCAGAATATTGATTCCTTGGACATGTTCAACCTTAGCTTACGACGCCGTAGCGGGGAACCTACAAACATTTCTACGACCAGTACCAATCAAATCCTATTCAAAGCATATAGCTGCAACAAAAGCCATGTCTTTTTATTTGAACTTTTTGAAAACCAGTGTAAACTGTGAAACCGGTTAATGCTTTAAATATATTAATGAAACATTTATCAACTATTCCCAGTGCATTTTCAACTTCTATCCTTCCTAAATTTCC
>NC_068988.1:75772350-75775768 GCF_001194135.2 Octopus bimaculoides
GTGTAACTTCCATATTTTGCATTGAAAAACAAAATCACACTTCTTTCAATCTCATGTTTTTGCATTATAGAACATTAGTATAACACTTACAAACTAGAAAAACACATAAAGCTCAGAATATCTCAATGCCATACATATACACCTGAATATTTACAGAGATGAGCATTATGTTTCCGATATTTGAGTTACATTGAGAATACAAAATGTACTGTCACCGCTTTTTTTTCAAACCTTCAATTTTGGAAAGAATTTTTTGATGAGATGTAGTTCCATTGCTTTTCCGTATTATGGATCGTCCCGTGCACATTTGCAAAATGAAAAATCTTGAATTTTCCATCGCTGCATATTTCCAGATGCTTATTCAATGGAATCTTGCGTAATTCCTCTTGTCGGATATGTTGCCTGTGGATTCTTGCACGTTGGCAGAGGGAATTATTTGTTTCGCCAATGTAATTTTCTTTGCAGTTTGGGCAGGTAATACAGTATATGAGGTTTTGCGTTTTGCAGTTCATATCTGCATTATTTTGAAAAGGGATCCGCCCTTGAATTTTATGTGGGAACTACTTTCTAAGTATTTAAATTTTTTGTTGTTGTTGCATGTTCCACATCTTCTATCTCCACATTCTTTTACTAAGAATTCTGATTCATAAATGAATATATATACATGTGTGTGTGCGCATGTGTGCGTGCGCATGTGTGTGTGCACATGCGTGTGTGTATGTGTGATGTGTATGTGTGTGTGCGTGTGTGTGTGTGTGTGTGTGTGTGTGTGTGTGTGTGTGTGTGTGTTGCATGCATGGAAGAAGAATGCTGGCAAGACATGCGACATGAAGGAAGCAATAGAGCTGTAAGATGAAATACAATTATGTTAAAATAACGTGCATTTATAAAGCAATAAAAAATTAATGCCTAAATACTGTTAGTAAACTTTAATCTGAATATGATAGAATATAATACGAAACGTGCATTAGATATAAATTCTTTGATGACGCAAAAACAATTAAGTTCAGAATATAAACAATATTTTCATGCTTGTATTCTGTGGCTATCTGGGTTTTTTTCCCATCATTCTAACTTCTTGGGACAGTCTGTAGCACCATTGATGCGTAATTTTGTCTCCTGTTTGTCTGATTTTCAATGAACTGTGAATCTTCCTTCATCGTACTCTTCAATTTCTACGTTATTTTCCTGAGAAGAGGTTCGTTGTCGTTTACAACATATTGTTCCACCTCACCAGTTTTAGTTTTTATTTTAGTTTTCTTTTTTCTGCGATTTATTTTGTCTTTTTTTTCTATCGTATTTCAACCCAGTGTTTGGGAATTTTCTTCCTCATCGCGTGATACTGCGAGTTAATATTGTTGGACAACGAGTTGTTCGCTCATCTTTGGGGCCTTAAGTTATTTCTTTTCTTATTCCTTGAGTTTTGACTTGTGATGCTTGCTCTAGAAACTGCTCTTATTTTGGGGCTATTTGTTGGTAATGTTTATTTTCATTGTTTTCGTTGCCTTCTTTTTGCTTAGATTTCCCAGTTTTTCCAGGCTTTCAGCTCATTCCCTCTGACTCGGCACTTTCTACTGAGCACAGTTCAGATATGGCTCTGTGACCATCGGATGGTCATTAGGACTCATTTATTCCCTCAGAACAGATCACTAGTCTTAAACCAGCCTTGGGCACTCTTTTGTACAGCGGCTCTAAAATCACTAATATTCACAGGTCTAAGTCATGCCTAATTTCTCCTATTGTTTCTCATGTGTGTCTTTGACGCACGTATTGAGGGTACAGATGTGTAGACGGAGGTAAGTCTCAAAATTTCAGCCTGTGTTTGGCTGCGTTTTCACTTTTAAAGATATAGTAAAAGAGATCATTTCTTTCAGTAAGGGAAAATTTAATCGGTACCACCTTTTCGTTAGCTGACATATAGATTTTCCTATTTGCTTTCTCCTGGATTATCTCTTGTGGTAAAGAAATTCCGCTGCGTATTACAGAGTTCCCCCAGCTAATTTTTTTTCCTGTGAAAGTTTCAAACACTCTGTTTTGCATTAAAGGAAGACTGCTATATGAACGGCGTACAGTTTTTGGAATCGTGTAAATGTCGCTACTGTTGTTGTTAGTGTTACTACCTTCCAAATGACTTGCACATTTGTTACTTTTTAAAGTTTTGCGCAGCTTTTTTTTCTTTTTAGCCATTGTAGCGTTTTGTCATGAAGCATAATTATGTGTGGTAGCCATTTCGGATGTGATAATGTAATGCGTGCAAATTTTTTTTAGGTTTGTGAAAGAAGCTTTTATTTTTCCTCAAAGCCGTTCATTAGATAATTATATATTATATTTTTACAAGTATTCAAAAGAAAATTTCATTTGATAAAGCTTCAAAATAATAATAATAATAATAATAATAATAATAACACATACATATAAAATATGGAAGAAAAATAATCTAAATAAAGACCTCGATACAACAATGAACCCTAATAAACTAGCTAACATACGAAGATATATTCTCAAAGCAAAAAAAAAAAAAATCAGAAATAGAAATAAAACAATTGAAAGGAAAAATACATCAGGAAAATCTAGATAGTAGCCACACAACAATGCCAAATAATGATATAAACACTGAGATAGTAAAACACGAAGACAACACTTTAGCCGTCCCAGTTATAAGTTACAGCTACAATATGCTTAATTGGACACTAAACGAACTATCGAAAATAGACAGGAAAAAGAGAAAAATAATGACAGGATCTAGAATGCACCACCCAAAATCTGACATAGAAAGGCTATATATACAACGTACAGAAGGTGGTAGGGGTCTTATACAGCTGGAAGACTATTATAAAATAACCACCATAGGACTGCAAAAATACCTACTTCAGAAGCAAGGAAAACTAATGCAAATAGCCACAAAACACGAGCAAAACAAAAAACTGTTTTCAGTATTTAAGGAAGCTGACAAATACAAACAAGAAGTCACGCTACCTAATAAAGAAGAAGAAGAAGAAGAAGAAGAAGAAGAAGAAGAAGAAGAAGAAGAAGAAGAAGAAGAAGAAGAAGAAGAAGAAGAAGAAGAAGAAGAAGAAGAAGAAGAAGAAGAAGAAGAAGAAGAACCAGCAGCAGCTCTAAAACAAATGAAATCCAAACTAAACCTAGAACAGCAACGGACCATGATAAAACGATGGTAAGAAAAGCCCCTACACGGTAAATACTAGTCTAAACTAAATGCAAAAGAAATAGACAGAGAAAAATCCCAGCAATGGTTGAGAAGCTCAGGACTCAAAGCAGAGACTGAAGGATTTTTAATTGCTGCACAAGACCAAAGCCTGCCCACCAGAAATTACCAAAAACATATAATGAAAAGAAACATAACAAGTAACTGTAGAATATGTGGCGATGGACAAGAAACAATAAATCATATTATCTC
>NC_068988.1:75782862-75789878 GCF_001194135.2 Octopus bimaculoides
TACCAGGAAACCCCAAAATGGCTGAAGTTCAAAAGATAGTGCTCATGGGAACTGCCCATATCCTACGTAAAATACTGTCTATGTGATCTCAAATTTTAAAGCAAACACATAATTTTCTTATGGTTTCTTAAACATTCACTTGAACAAAACTGTACAAATCCAAATATATGGTACTCTAGGCATAACACCTACATGAACTTCTAACTTGTTGTCTCTTGAGGTCTCTGGGTGAGACTTGGATCCAACTTGTACAAATGCAAAACAAAAGTCAAACATAAAATAATAATAATAATGATAATAATAATGATAATAATAATTTCATTTATTTGCCACAAGGGCGAAGGATGAGGGGACAATACAGAGACAGACATAACGTGTGGAGATTTACATATAATGAAATGATAAAAAGTATGTATACAAAGTGTACATTGAAAAAGAAGGGACATATGCATAGCATACAAAGGTAAAAAAAATGGCGGCTGGATGATACAGATGTGGCCCTCCTGATACAGTACCGTTGTCGACTCATCACCCCCTCTAAGCAGCTGCGCAAAGTGCTGCTGAAAAGCCGCACACATCTGCTTGGAGTCGCATGGTGCGCGTCCATCCGGATCCGTCAAAGACCTGATCGTGGTTTTGTTTCCACGTCGCATCTCCACCTAAAACAAAGATATAAAACAATGGAATGAATGGCACTAAAAGCAGTATACACGAGGTTAGGTGTGGACACTCAGAGCCTTAGCTAGCAACCGACCTTGTGATAGCGTCACGATAAAAATACAGGTGATTGCACAACCTTACAAATGTTACCTCTAAATGCGTGATGTCAAAATTAAATAATAACCACAACTGCGCTAAGAGGATCAGAACTGTTAACAGTGAAGGCGTCACGCACGGCAGGCAAGGAGTAGCTGATCAAGCTCCAGCAGGTCGTGATCAGGACCAAAATTGCGGTCAAAAGTGCAAAAGAATAAAGAATGAAATGGGGAAAAGATGTAAGCAAAATAGTAATAGAATGCTGGCTTAAAAGTGAGCCAAATAAAACAGACTTCATGAATCGAATGAAGAGAATATGGGATGTCTACAGAAAGTTTGTCTCTTAGGGACAGCAAGGATTATCAGGAGGGTTCTAAGCCCTTGAAAGGCAACTGAATACTGTGAATACCTAAGATTACAGGTAGTAACCTTCTACCCACATAAATCCTACCAGGAATAAGACCGAACCCGAGCCAAACCAAATTAATAAAATAACAATAAAAGAACAGATATTATGGTACACCGAGGACGTTTAACAAACCCGTCCAAACAGGAGTATCAACACCCAAACAAACCCTGTGGATAAATAATATCCAAAAAAGAAAGAAAATAAAATAAAGGATGTGTTAATCCTTAACGCAACTAGTAGACAATCAACACTACTAAGCAACAAGAAGAGAAAAAAATACTTACGTAAATACAAAATCACAGAACAAGGTATATCTAAAGTAACAGAACAGCTAAAGGAAGATACCCTCGCCAAAGCACAAAGTCTCCTCCGGTATGAAAAACGACAACGTTCCTTATATCAAAACAAATAGTCCAACTTCAATCCCAAAAGATTCTACCAAGAAATTGGCAAAAATAAAATAAAGATCAATGCAGCACCAAACGCGCAAGAAGTGGAATAATTTTGGAAAGAAATATGGTTGGCGAAGGAACAACCCAAGAAAAGATCTATCAAAATAACAAACACAGCACCTGAACAACTGAAGAGGTCATTCAGGCACTACAAAATCTAAGCAACTGGAAGGCAGCCGGGCACAACAAGATCTCCGACTTCTGGCTAAAATACCTAATAGGAATACGTAAAACGCTAGCTGAGAAATTTAATGAAATACTAGAAGAGACAGAGACAATGTCTGAATGGCTCATGGAAGGGAAAACTATCTTAATTCCCGAATCCACCGAAACGGTAAACCCACAAAATTAGAGGCTGATAACTTGTCTCCCTACAATTTACAAAGCCTTTACTGCAATAATATCGCAGAGAATCGGCAAACATCTGGAAGAAAAAACCTGTTTCTAGAAGAACAGAAGGGATGCTGCTGGGACTCATACGGATATAAAGATCAACTATTGATCAATAAAGCCATAACTGAAGACAGTCATAGGAAAAAGAAGGGTCTAGGTATAGCTTGAATCGATTGTTGAAAGGCTTTCGATAGTATTCCCCACACATGTCTCCTAGAAACACTAGCCATGAACAATATAGCATTCATAATCATAAAATATATAAAACATTCCATGAATAAGTGGCAAACAGTACTATAGCTCCAGGCAAAAGGGTCTCATAAAAACCAAAGCCATCTCCATTAGAAGATGGATATTTCAGGGAGACACGCTTTCTCTACTCCTTTTCTGCTTGGCACTGATACCTTTATCTGACATGTTAAACAGAACTGGATGTGGATACAACTGTTACGGCAAAACAATCAGCCATTTCTTGTATATGGATGATTTAAAACTGTATGCTGCAAATGATAAACAGTTGGAAACCTTACTACAGACAGTACATGG
Source organism: Octopus bimaculoides (assembly GCF_001194135.2). Lineage (NCBI taxonomy): Eukaryota > Metazoa > Mollusca > Cephalopoda > Octopoda > Octopodidae > Octopus > Octopus bimaculoides. The sequence goes on from NC_068988.1 coordinate 75,785,419, forward strand.
ATTTACCAAAGAAATGCACATGAAATTTGGTTTAGAAAAATGTGCCAAAGCTACCTTGAAAAGAGGAAAACTAGTTAAGAGTAACAACATCATACTAGATAAGGTAAATGAAATATGAGAATTAGACTAAAGCCAGACATACAAATACTTAGGAATCAATGAACTAGATACGATACAGCACACATAAATGAAAGGAATACTATAGATGAGTTAGATTAATATTGAAAACAGAATTCAATGCGAAAAACAAGATAATAGGTATCAACACTTTAGCCGTCCCAGTTATAAGTTACAGCTACACTATTCTTAACTGGACTCTAAATGGACTAATCAAAATAGACAGGAAAACAAGAAAAATAATGACAAGATTTAGGATGCATCACCCAAAATCTGACATAGAAAGGTTATATATACAACGTATCGAATGTGGTAGAGGTCTTATACAGTTAGAAAACTATTACAAAATAACCACCATATGATTACAGAAATAACTCCTTCAGAAACAAGGAAAACTATTACAAATAGCCACAAAACACGAACAAAACAAAAATTGGTTTCAGTCTTTAAGGAAGCTGACAATACAAAAAAAAAAAAAAAGAAGTCATAGTACCGAACAGCTATAAAGGAAAAAAAAAGAAACAACAAAAACTGTAAAACAACTGAAATCCAAGCTAAAACTGGAACAACAGCGTATCATGATAAAACGATTGCAAGAAAAGCCCCTACATAGCAAATATTGGGTCAAGCTAAACAGAAAAGAAATAGACAGAGAAAAATCCCAACAATGACTGAGAAGCTCAGGATTCAAAGCAGAGATTGAGGGATTTTTAATTTCAGCACAAGATCAAAGCCTTCCCACCAGGTATCACCAAAAACACGTAATGAAAAGAAATACAGCAAGTAACTGCATAAAATGTGGTGTCAGAGAAGAAACAATAAATCATATTATGTCTGGCTGCCAGTCCTGGCTAAGAAGGAATATATTCACAGACACGACAGAGTTGGGACCTATATACACTGGAAGCTATTCCAACACAATGGAATAAGAACAGAAGAAAGATGGTAGAGGCACACCCCAGAAAAGGTCACAGAAAATGAGTGAGCAAACATACTCTAGGATATACCAATACACACAGATAGAGAAACCAAGGCCGGATACAGTTGTCACAGATCATCAAGAAAAAGATGTTTTTTAATCGAGGTATGAATACCAACAGATGACAACGTTTCACTAAAAGAAACGGAGTAACTTTCAAAATATAAAGAACTGGAAATAATGATAACTCGAATGTGGAGCCTAAAAACAGAAACAATTCCTACTATAGTAGGCGCATTAGGTATGATAAAAGAAACAACATTCAGACTAGCTAAACAGGGCTTACAAGTATATATAACATACAAAAAATAGCACTACTAATCACCGCACACATCCTACACTTTCAATACAGTAAAAATAAGAGCACCACAACAAACCACAGCACATACCCAAGGCACACAGAGCTGTGCTTGGTAGTGCAGTGAAAGCACGTGATAAAAATAAGACTACTGGATAATAATAATAATAATAATAATAATAATAATAATAATAATAATAATAATAATAATAATAATATTTTAAAAAGGATTAACGTAACTCTTCAAGAAGGTAAATAGTCAAGACGAAGAGCGCGATACGATTGTATAGATATTTTATTAGTTGAACAATATTTCAACAGTACGTCTGTCTTTGTCAAGTTTAAAATAAATGGTGATTAAAAATTCAAAATTACAGAAATTTAAACGTAAAGTATGAACGAGAGCAACCAGCGTCCATACGTTGATGGAATGACATCATCAGTTTTTAAGTTTTATAACAGGCGGAAAGAAAGAAAAAAATAGAAAAAGGAAGACGACAGAAAAAAAAGGAAAAAAAAAAGAGAGAAAGAAGAATATTCAATCAAACAGTTTTGTATAAATTTCATGATATTCTCCTGTCATCTTATTCATTCCTCCAGGGCGTGCTGTTAATAACCCGCAAACATATTTCTCCTCATACATTCTGAGAAATGAAAGTGGGGTAGATTCAGAATATTTTTTGAGAATATGCACTTTCAAGTCTTCTTCAAAATTGCAGCCGCTTGAAACGAAATGTTCAGCAAGTTCTGTCGAACTACTGTTTTTGTGCCTGACGTCGAATCTGTGCCCATTAAACCTTTTGTTTAATTGTTCTGTTGTACATCCAACATAAATCAAGTTGTGTTTTGTGCATTCTGCAGCGTACACTAAATGGGAGTCTTTACATGTTCCACCTTCTGTATAAATCATAACATTTCTGTTATGATTTCTGATGGAATTCACTTCACTCATGTTGTTGCACAATGAACAGGGATTACCTCTCTTTTGGCTGTTCTTTTAGGTACAGCGTGCAGATACTCCAATGTTCGTTTTCTTGGAGTCAATAATTCTCTTATGTTCTTATTCCGTCGAAAGGCTACAATGGGCGGCTGAGGAAATATCTGTTTGAAACTGGGATATTTTCTCGCCACATGCTGGTAACTTTCATGCAACACTTGAAATGCCAGCGAAAAGTCGGTGTCAGCTAATCACTAAAGGAATTCTGTCATCTATTGTATTTTGTTTGCTAAAATTATGCGTGTAGGTTTGACTATCTTTGCTAATCTTAGCTATTTCATTTGCTATTTCCTTTAAACGTGATTCACTGTAATCTCGTTTGACATAATGACATACAAAAGCATTTGCATGTTTCCAGTAATCCCCTATGTCAGTACAAATCCGTTTTATCCTCAAAAATTGGGATTTCGGATTTGACCGAATAAGATGACATGGATGATCGGAGCGGCGGTGGAGATAAATATGGGATGACTATTCTGCCTCCAGAAATCTTGACTTTTGTGTCCAAAAATTTAACGCTAGTTTTTGAAAAACTAGACGTAAATTTTATGTTGGACTTAAAGCCAGTAGATCCTGTGATCTTTCTCAGACAAAAAAATACGTCATCAATGAACCGTAACCAGAGTATTGCTTTATGACCATGAAGGGATTTGAATGTCTTCAGTAACTGTCATAAAGACATTAGCGAAATTAACTGCCTTGGAGGTACCCATGGCGCAACCCTTCTTCTGGTGGTAAAATCTTTGTCTAAACTTCATTGTGTTACTTTCTAACACAAACCTCAATAATCTACAGAGTAAATTTGATGGAATACTTTTGTTTGACCGCTTTTCGAACGCATCCATGCATGCTTCTACCCCTTCATTTTGGTCAATATTGGGATATAAGGAAGAAACATCCATGGTTACCAAAAAACAGTTCTCAATACGGCCTCGGCGCTTAAAAAAGTTGTTGATTTTAGATACAAAATCAAAAGTATCCCGAATATAGGAACTTGATCGTTTTGCGACGGTGAGTAGAAAGCCATCCAGCCATTCTGAAATTTTGGCCGTACAGCATTCATATCCGCTGCAAATTGGGCGCATTGGAGGAAATCTTTCGAACTTTTTGTGTATTTTAGGGAGACCATGAAATACAGATGTTCTTCTTTCTGACCTTAAAATCCTAGATTCAGCCTTATTAACGAAACTGTTTTCCTCCATTTCCAGAATTATTTTGTCAAGTTCCTCTCTGTAATTGAGGTTTGGATCGACAGGTAATTCTTCATATGAAGTTTTGTCATTTAAAACTTCTTCACAAGCCGAAATATACTCACTTTTGTCCATAGTTACGATATCGCCTCCCTTATCCGCCATCTTAATAACAATAGAATCGTTAGTAGTTAGACGTCGGAGTGCATAACGTTAGGAATTTGTGAGGTTATTCCAGGATTTCTTTCCACTTGTTTTAAGGCTTTCTCTAATGCCTGCCTGACAAGATTCAAGAAATTCTAGTAGTGCTTGTGAATGTTCATCCCGAACTTTATCTAGATACCAATTGGGATTCTTTTCAATCCAATTATGCCAGATTCGATCATCATCATTTTTAGTAAACATATGGTTTTCTGACTCCTCGGTACCAGTTTTTTCAAACAAATATTCTTTCAGCTTGTGGCGGCGGACAAACTGAAATAGCCCTTGAGCTAGTTTATTCTTGTCGAAATTCTTAGTGCTTGGGCAAAAACTCAGTCCAAGCTCTAAGACTGAGACATCGTCGGGCGAAAATTTTAGTTTAGATAAATTTATAACCGACTTATTCTCTAGTGTGATGTTTTTTCTCGGGCAAGTGGTTTTCAGAGCCTTTTTCTCATTAGATTCCTGACTACTTTTTGGGCTTTGCTCGAAATCTTCACTTAAAACGCGGAACCTATTAGGTGATAAAATTTGTTCTGAATGTCCATGTAGGAAGTTATAATTTTTAGTCGTCTTTCTAGGGGTAATCCATTTCTGGGTGGGTGATAGAAAGTGAGTGACTTCTGTGGTATTTGTAGACATTTGAAAAACCTTTACTTTCGGGAAAACTCGGAATTC
>NC_068988.1:75790283-75794881 GCF_001194135.2 Octopus bimaculoides
TCGACCTGAAGAAAATTCTAATTGGGCCCCACTTGCAATGTCATGCGTTGTTTATCTTGTTATGAGGTCACCATGTCGCGCACACATGGTTGTGATTCATATGCCTGGTGTACCCTTATCAGATGGGTTGTCCTGATGTGCATTCTGGGTATCACTTTGATGGCAGTACTGCTCTCTCACTCAATAATAACAACAACAACAATAATAATAATAATAATAATAATAATAATAATAATAATAATAATAATAATAATAATATGGCATAGATAAGTGTGCAATATTAGTCATGAAAAGGGGACAGATACTCAACCGCTAAGACATTCAATTACCAGATGGACAGACATTAAAATAATTAAAAGAATGAGAGAGTTATAAGTATTTAGGAGTACTACCTATAGAAATGAAAACGAAAATTGAGGAGTACATCAGAAGGGTAAGGAAGCTAATGCAATCAAAGCTAAATGGTCCGAATCTAATGAAAGCTGTAAATACTTGGCCAGTATCATTACTCAGCAGCTTTTGTAGATTGGACAAAAACTGAATTAGCAAAGCAAGACAGAATAATTAGGAAGGAATTCAATATGAATGGAGGACTCCATCCAAGAGCAGGAGTAGCAAGATTATACTTACCTAGAAAGAGGACTAATATCAATAGAAAGCTGCGTGTAGTTAGCTAGAGTAGATATATACTCATATGTAGACAATAGTAAAGAAAGTTTATTAAATGCCGCTTTATTTACAGCAAGACGTAGGCGAACCAAAAAACCAAACGAAGTAAAAATACCAAAAAAGAGAACAAAAGTTATCTGACTGGCAGGAGAAAGTTTTACATGGTAGGTTCCCAAAGATAGTTGCAGCAAATATAGTAATGAGACATGGTTATGGTTGCAGAAAGGAAGGCTGAAAAGGGAGACAGAGAGTGTGTTAGTAGCAGCACAAATTCAAGCATTAAGGACTAATTTGATAAACGCAAAGATAGACAAAAAACAAAAAGATTCCCGATGTAAGTTATGAAAATCAAAATAGGAAAGTGTAATTCATATAGTAAGTGAATGTAGCATGCTGGTACAGAAAGAATACAAGAAAAGACATGACAACGTAGGAAGAGAAATCCAATAAGAGCTATGTGGAAAGATATGATTCCACCGTACTGATAAAAGTTTGAACTTGAAAGTAAGAAATATGAGATGTTGACTTTCAGACTGATAGAGTAATAGAACCTAGTAGATAAAGAGAATAGAAAGTGCCAGATAATTGACTTTACAGTCCCAGATGATAAGAAAATCTATGCGAGAGGTATAGAAAAATATCAGGAACTAGCCATTGAATTACAGAGACTATGGAAAGTGCGGGTAAAATGTATCCTTAAAGATTTGAACAGATGGATAGAGGAAATAGGTATAAAACCCAGTTTAGTACAACTCCAGAAAAGAGTGTTATTATGGATAGCTAGGGTACGTAGGAGGTTCCTGGCATCTAAGGATTTTTTCTCTTCCAACAGAAGAAGAAGAAGAAGAAGAAGAAGAAGAAGAAGAAGAAGAAGAAGAAGAAGAAGAAGAAGAAGAACTCTCCGCGCTGAATAACAACATGGATGTGCTACACTGGGTTCTCCATTCAAAGCAAATCTTATCTAATGAAGGAATCTGTGGAAGACCTGAAAGAAGCGGCCTTTTAATGAAATTAATCACAAAAACGCAATTTTACTGTCATACAAAGCACAGCTTCTCCTATGCACGATGTCTCAGTGAAAAATGCGAAACACACACGCGAAATCAACATCAGAAAGTTTACAAATTATAAAATATAAATGGAACAAATCAAGAAGTACATAAATTGAGTAATTACGCATACACTCGAACGTCTACACAATCATATATACATTTTAATTCCCATAGGACTACACATACATTCCAATGTTTACACAACTACATGAAATTTACACGACACACATACATGCATATGAAAACACGTGTCACAAACGAAGCAAAAACAAAACAAAAACATTTTTTTTATTTTTCGAACTAACACAGACAGAGTGAACAATACATAAGTTTTAAATCACCACAAAACACTATGCCCGGAGATAAACCTATCAACAAAAAAATACAGACAAATACAGATCTGTTAGCCTTAAGAAGCTACGTTACGAGCAATGTTTTCATGCAGAGAACTTGGAGGCGGTGTTGTCTCAAAAAAATTAACTCTAAACAGACAGATCTGTCCCCTAAGATCAACGTCCAAGCTGGTTTATACCTCAATGATAACAAAGCAATATACAAACCTACTTAAACTGGACACAAAAACACCTTGAAGTAAGACACTACATAGACTGTAACAAACTTGCCAAGAAGAAACATTATGAAAAGGAAATTACTAACTGAATTAGAGATTGACCAAATTAAACAATCAGTAAGGGATAAAAGGAACGAAGTTGCAGCTAAAGAAGATACTACAGAGGAAATAATTCAAGACCAACCCAGGTCTGATGAAAATGCAATAATGATTGAAAGAGTTACTGTAAGTGATAAGCAGTGAAATACTCTCTGAATCAACCATAAACACTAAGGCAGATGAAAATCAAATAGATGAATAAAGTCATGCAGAAATTGACCCAACAGAACTACATAATCTAAAAAAACCAAATCATGATTGAATGGCTGAAAAGTAAAGAAACCAGTATGAATGAACGCGACACTCTCCCCAAAATTCGCAATTCTAACTAAAACCTGAAATTAATTGGTAAAATCCGCCTTGCACTTAGGGATATAATTTAACCACCTGTACTATGCATACGCGAAAATCTCAACAATTCTATGTAGTGAAAACTACAACATTCCTACAAAAAGCCTACTTGGCAAGAGCGTATTCAACACCAAATTCAGCTACTTAGGTCTGACATAGAGTGTTTAAAAACCTCAAGTTTTACAAGACTATCAAACCAACAAAAATCCGAAGATTAAAGAAAATATATATGAAAACCATATTTGACATCGATACTACTAGAGAAACTATCAAGTAAACGGTATGTGCTAAAGCTGCCTGCACAGCAAGGTATGAAAAGCGCGTTAGATTCTTCAAGAACAACATGTTCAAAAATAATCCAAAAAAAATTTACAGGAAGAAAGGAAAAATACCGGTTAAAGTAAAGTCTGTCCCATCAAAAGAAGTGCAGGAATTTTGGAATGAAATTTGGGCAGAAGCAAAACCACACAATGAAAAAGCCCCTTGGATTGATATTTACAGATTTAGCCTCCTTAAAAGAGCAAAAGTGGGAGGGTATCAAGGCAGAGGATGTAAGATCTGCTCTTAGGAGGTCAAGCAAATGGAAGTTTCCAGGAAAGGATAAAATTCCTAACTTCTGGTTGAATGCCTTCCCAGAGAGTTATGAACTGCTAACAAAACTTTACAACAATGTTTTGCAACAACCTAGTATGATTCTGTCTTGGAAGTAGGAACGTTACACAATAACTATTATGGTGTAACGTTCCTACTTCCAAAAAATGAAGAAACAAATGAACCAAAAAATTGTAGACCTATAACCTGCTTAACAACAATGTATAAAATACTAACATCTGTCTTGACCAAATATACCTATAGTTTTTTGAAACAGTGTTAAATTGCACCCCGTTTCTCTGGGCAGTTACTACAATTCATTACACGGATTTTCTCATGAAAACATTATAAAGATATTGTCAGTTATTTAGTCTCTCAGTGCTGATCTTCCAGAACTGAGCCATCAAAGCATCCTCTACCGATAGTTTGTCAGAGTAACGTCGTGACAAGCTATAATAATCTGGCGTAGTAGTTCCTTGTGTCCATCGCCTCATGGCTGATTTTTCAGGACATTTCACACGTTGACAGTGATTATTATCTTTACGACTTAGATGAGATCTTAACGCTAAATATTTCAAATGTAATTATAAAGTTACCTCTCTATAATAATAGGAAAGCTTCTAATTAGACATACGTGACAGTCAACATTGTCTCGGTCTATGTCGTCAGTAATTCTAGTCTGGTTAGTATTACACATTTTTGTGAAATCTTATTTTACTTTATGTTAAAATATATCATTAATATTTCTCTTCTCCTCTTGGCTTACTTGTCTTCAAAATGATGACAGTATTTATCAAAGGAAGGGTGACACGAGGTCACATACTTTCAAAATTTGAAACAATCTAGTTAAGTATTTCAGTAACTTGTCTCTATCTAACATTGTACAGTGACATTGTTTTCCAAAGTACATGCACAAGGCTGACAGACAATCTGTTATAAGAAAGTGCTTCACTTATGAAAGTCAAGTATGCAGAGTAATTAACTCAAAATATATTAATACATTTAATTCATTAAAAAAAGCTCAAAAGATAATTTCTTACCATTTGCGAGAAAGAAATTCTAAAATTGCACAAAAAGCAATACATTCCTATTTTCCTTCATTTTAAAACTATTTTCCACAAGTAAGTGATTTTTCGATTCCTTTTATACGCCATATTTAATTTTTTCTCAATTTGGAAGTTTACACTCGTTCATAAAAATATATAAACAAAAGTGTTATCTTCCCATTGTAAATGTATATATAGCTCGTAAAAGGCATATAGATC
>NC_068988.1:75795215-75802715 GCF_001194135.2 Octopus bimaculoides
TGTGTGTGTGTGTGTGTGTGTGTGTGTGTGTGTGTGTGTGTGTGTGTGTGTGTTTGAAGGCTTGTGTCCTAGTGGTTAGGGTATTCAACTCACGATCGCAAAATCACTGTTTGAATACTCAGACCGGCCTGGTGCGGTTATGTTATTAAACAAAAACATTTCAGTTTGCTCCAGTCCATTCAGCTGTAAATGTGTAACCCTGCGACGGACTGGTGTTCCGTTCAGAGGAAATGTTGACTTGCCTGCCTAGCCAGTAGAATGGCATTATTCGAAAGCTACAACAATGCAAAGAAGTGTATTGTGACCAATAGTGTAAGAAAATATTCGATAGCCTTTGATACAGTGATATCTAATTCTATCTATCTATCTATCTATCTATCTATCTATCTATCTATCTATCTATCTATCTATCTATCTATCTATCTATATATATATATATATATATATATATATATATATATATATATATATATATATATATATATATATATATATATATATATATATGCATGTATGTATGTATGTATGTATGTATGTATGTATATACGTACGTATATATGTATGTATATTTACAGCCAGTGTTTCGGATGTTACCTATGTTAGCCATCCGCAAAAGCGGAGTGTAAGCCTCTACCAATTTAGTGATTCAAAACTTGCGAAGACTAAACACACAATATAAAGATAGAGAATTTAATAACACATACACCTATTAAAACGGAATTTATGACTCTCACTAATTCCGACATTCGCTTCAATATAAGTACAATGCATAAAACCACATTTCCAGGACTTTCTCACAGAATTCCATGCTATTTGATAGAAAGGAATTAAAAAAATAATTAAGTTGGGTTTTATATTTTCGTGGCTACATTGAAACAGTGTTTTACAGAAAAAGTTTCCAGAAAAACGCTGTCATTCTAATATGGCTATCGGACTTAGGCCCAGTCATGGTATATGCACTTTAGAAGCATACAGCATAGATTTTAGAGCATATATTTAAGTTTAGTTTTGGTCTTCTTAAAAAGTATGATATGAAGAAAATATTATTGCTCTATATCCACATAAACATGAGGGGCAATCAGCTAAAGTCCCGACGTTCGCTTTAAATATTGGGTCATCCCATAAATAATGCGTTTTTTTTATACATCTTTTATTTTTCAAAATTAAAATAAGCAAAGTTCCTTTTTAATCTAAAATATACTCTCCTTCATTTTCTACAATGCTCTTCCATCTATCTTTTCCAAAATTTACTTGTCCGTGATGAAAAAAACTCCTCTAAAGAATTCATATTTTTTCCGTCCAAATGATTTTGAAGACTGCGGAATAAATGATAATCAGATGGAGCAATGTCCGGCGAATATTATACGTGGTGCATCGTTTCCCATTCAAACTGCTCCAGCCTTCGAGTGTCGTCCTCGCTGTATGTGGCCGAGTATTATCCTGATGGAAGAACACTTTTCGTCTTGAAACCAAAGAGGTCGTTTTTATTTTAGCGCTGACTTAAGCCGCTCAAGCTGTTCGCAGTAGATCTCCTTTGTTATCGTTTGGTTTGGGTTTAAAAGTTCAAAGTGGACTAAACCCTTCATATCCCACCAAACAGATAACAACTCATTACGTGGGTGAAGACCTTCTTTTAGCCTGGGGTGCCGATGTTTCTCCTTTCCCTATCCACTGTCTACGGCGCTTAACATTTTTGTAGAGAACCTATTTCTCATCACCTGTTACTATTCGGTCCGAAAAAGGGTCATTCGTAAGACGTGACAGCAAAGAAGAGCACGCAATCACTTTATGCGCACGAAAGTTTGTGAGAAACCCATTGACTCAATCTGCTGACTTTTCCGATGTCACGCAGGTGTCGATGAATGGTTGAATGACGAAATCCAAGCTTCTCTGCTAGTTCATCAGTCACGATGGATTTTTTTTGTTCCACCAGGGTTTGCAGGACGTCCTCGTCGAGCTCTACAGATCTTCCAGGATGAGGCTCATCTTCTAGGCTGTAGTTTTCGGCTCGGAATTTCTGGAACCACCGTTGACACTGGCTTATGCTTATTGTCCGATCCCCATATACTGCATTAATATTCCTCGCACTTTTCGTTGCGTTGTTGCTTTTATTGAACTCATAAAGCAAAATATGCCGAATATGCACCTTTGTCACTTCCATTATAACTTTGAAAAACTTACTGTTAAAATCGAACTGCACTCTTCAAAATTTGCATTAAGAATAAGTACTAGGTAAAATTACTACCTGCTTTTATAGCAAGTTGATGCACGTAGTTTATCCCGTCCCCCTCCGACTTTTAGTTCAGGTAATTGAAAAAACTCCATTATTTATGGAGGCTTTACTATTGTCGAACATCTCCGCAGGCGAAAGCTAATCCCTAACATAGCTAGGATTGCATTGCAACAACTTGCTCTTCTCGGCAGGGTAAGAAGATACTTCAGCTCCCAACAATTATTGGCACTCTACAAAGCTAAGGTGAGTCCCACAACGGAGTAACCACTGGAACCACGCTGCTGCACAAAAACAGATATCGTCCAGAAATGGTCACCGACTTATTAGCCACTCTCAGTCACTCCTTAGACTCCGGTTTATGTGTCTTGTCTCTTTTTCCCACCTTTTCTACCGCTGCAATAAGGATATTTTCTCTTCGGAGCTGGCTGCGCTCATATTACCTCTACTCATGCATTCTTCATCCACTTTTTTTCTTTCATCACCTATGTTGCTATGTTGTCTCACTGATTTCAGAATGATATAGTTACTGCCCATTTCTTCAGACTCAGCAAGGCATAAAAAATACGATTCCAGAGATAAATGAACATTCTCAAGACGATAACTTCAGTGTTTTAAGACAAATAACAGTGATTGTATCTTATACGGTTATTATTATGGTTTCTTGTCAAGCCGATGAATAGCCACCATTTCAGTGCTTCGTAAATGTATGTCGATTACACGCTCAATTCATGCAAATGGACTATGTCAGCTAAATATTAATTACTGTATTCTTTTTCGAATTAATTGCCAAAATAACATGTCTAGTTGATTATCTGTTAATTATGATTTCACATTTTGGTAACCGAGTTTGATGTCAAAAAGAACACTCCCCACCAAAAAAAAAATTACTTCACTAATTGTCTTCTAATTTCAGATTGAAATAAACAAAATGTGGCTTTCCCTGAAAACTTCAGTTTCTATTTGGCTGGTTCTAGGGTTATTTTTTGCTTATCATCCAAAACTTTATACCGAAGGTAAGTTATAAAAGCTAATGATTCATTGTCAGCAAAGCTGACCGCAAACCTCTGCACAATTCATAAGATAAAAACATTGAAAGTGACTTGAAAAAAACACCATATTTCTATGTTACAGGATAAATCTACCAAGGCTACTCCTTCAATGTAAGGCTACTCCTTACATGGTAATACAATATTTAAATAGGTGTTCGTGAAGACAGACCAAATTTGCAGATGCTTTCGAATTTGGTTTAATTTCTAATTTTGACTTAGAAGAACTTGTCTTCTGAATACCGAAGCATATTGTACTCAGCCTTCATTTTACTATTTCAGCAACTCAGTCTAACCTCTTACACCACTGTATCCACTATCTGATTTTGATTTCTCTTGAATTTCACTTTGAATTTCATATCATATACGTTGGTGCTAATACCTCAAAGAAAGGTACAACAAATGTTATACAATTTTGTTTAGAAAGTCTCGTGGAAGACTGCTTGTAATAATACCGCGTAATTTCAGTTTTATAATGAATACTGAAGCAGTTATTGTTAACCCGGCACTCCATTTAACCCCATCACTCGGCCTGTAAACTTTAACAGGTTATGCTATGCTGCAAGCCTAATAGCCAAGTGTCCAGTTTAAGGCTTACTTCCTCTTTTCCTCTCTCAAGGTGACCCTGAAAACTATCATGAACGCCGCCCTTGCCTCTGTGGTCAATACATTACTTATATGTGTGAATCTCTCTCTCTCTCTCTCTCTCTCTCTCTCTCTCTCTCTCTCTCTCTCTCTCGCTCACACACACACACAAATTGAAATATAACAGAAAATTATATCAAACTACCGGTGAATTCGTTCCGCTAAAAATAGTAACCATATTTCTATTAAATTACAATCTACTGTGTTTAAAATGTAAGTACACGCTAAATAATGTAATTCAAATTATATTAGGTTTGAGCAGAATGTACAATGATCAGGAATGGACATTTTGACCGTTCATCAATGCCGATTTAGATCAAAACATCAATAACTAAATAGAAGCTAGCGGTCTGAATTCAAATCGCGCCTATCAATCCAGGGCTTTGGACTAACGACACTGTCATTACATCGGATGGCATTTTTATTTCTGCTCTTTGCGTTTTGAGCTCATATCATGCCACAGCGTACATTAGTAACAGACTTAATCCATCATCCAGTATAACATCATCGCACTGTATTTTGGGTGCCTTTAATAGAGTCGACATAGTTGTAAGCATTCAGATGAGGTCTCCAGTTTGAGGGTGACTTCCTCCCACACGAGCCCCCGAGATTCTGTGAAAGGGTCACAGGCTCTGCCTCTCCGCAGTCTAAAAGAAGGAGAAAACGATTATAATTAGTTACAAATCGAATATTCCCGGTAAATTAGGTTTTTTTTATAACATTTTCATTAGGAATTTGTTTTGTTTCAGAAATGAAATGTGATCAGCCTGTAGATGTGATCATTTTAATTGACGGTTCTGATAGCATCAGTGACAACGATTGGGTGAGAAGCAAAAATTTCGTGAAAGAATTGATCGATAGTTTTGACATCGGTCAAGACACAATACATGTCGGAATCATTGTTTATTCGAGCAATATTGGAGATGTTATTGGCTTGAAAAAATTTCACTCTAAGGAAACGTTAAAGTTTCTGGCAAACCGACTGCATCATCCCAAAGACGGAACAGATACGGCAGCTGGAATCAGGAAGGTAACCAAAATGATGGAGGTAAGTCACAATAAAATTTATTCGACACGCGAACGAATCCTGAACATGTATAGGCGCATGCGTGGCTGTGTAGTAACAAGCTTGCTTCCCAATCACATGGTTCTAGGTTCAGTCCCACTGCGTGGTACCTTGGAGAAGTGTCTTCTATTATAGTCTCGAACAAGAGACTATAAACAAGAAGAAAATGGGGAGTATATAGATATAAATTAATTTATTAATATATAGTTAATTAAAAATACCTACAATTGTTTCAATTTTACTCAATACTAATTATAAATTTATAAATAAAATAAAATTTGCATTTAGAATATCATATGAGTAATTGACATAAAAGGTTTACATGTTAGGTTGAGATTTTAAAACAGACTGAATAAACGAAGATATGTTTATATGTGTGAGTGGGTGTTAAATATATTTTATAATAAAATAAAATACGAATAAAAATAAAAATAAATAAGACAAAATGTGAATAAAAATACACAAAACAATATAGCCGTTATAAATTTCTATGTCAATAGATTTTACCAAGCAGTCGTGATCTCCACTCCCTTCTGCGGGTGTGAAACCTGGACTCTTTACCGAAGTAACGTCAAAAAACTAGAGCGATTTCACCAACAGAAGCTCCATTCTATTATGAATGTCAAATGCTATTGAAGATAAAACAAATATTATATAATAAATTATTCTTTCTGCAAAGCAAATAAGAACCAACTTAATCAAATCTTTATACTGATCTACTGCCAAACACTTTACTAAGGATAACAAATATAGTGAAATAATAATAGATCTATAAGAATTGTTTTTTCTGTATCCCAGAACAATTGGATAGTTTCTATAATAAAAGAAATATGAACAATACTAACTCGAATAGATCTGATTCTAGTAATGACAGCAGGGAAGTAACCCATGTAAATTCCCTTTTTAACAATAAAGCTATAAATAATGTTACAATAAACGTTAGTAATATGGGTACTGATTATAGGATAAATGATATAAATAAAAGATGCGATTGTAAGTTTAAGGAAAAATGTTATTTTAGTAATATATTTAAGCAAAATAATGTAGGGTTGAATCTGAAGGTAGATATTATTTTTATATTGGACATACGGAAAATTTCGTGAAGCGCAGAATCGCAAACCATGAATCCACATTTAAGAATAGGTATAGATTAAATTCTACCAGTCTAAGCAAATTTATTTGGAAGCTAATAATAAGGAATATAAACTTAAGTGGGAAATTATTAGTCATGCTAAATCCTATAATATTAGTAAAACACGCTGTGACTTTGAAACTTAAACTTCTTAATAACCGTCAAGAATCTATTTTATCTTGTAAACATTTCTCTAAATATGTATTTCGAAAGTACAATAAAATGAAATAAAATATAATACAATTTAATATCATTCAATAAAATTCGATAAATAAATATATTTTAGTCAAACAAACCGATCCCAGGACTTTTTTAAAGCCTGTTACCTATTGTATCGGATTTTTTGCTGAATCGCTAAGTTAAAGCGGTGGTGCGGCGAGAAACTCAGACACAAAGGCACAAATAATGTTATGCTAGATATGTCTTTTAATCTATAAACAAAATAGGGGTCTAATACAAACAACACAATCTTTGATGACGTAAAGCACGAATTCTTTATATTAAATACCCAACCTGATCATGAGATACACATTATACTAAACCCTGGATTAATGCAAATTAAATAGATAGAATAATTTCAAATAGCTATTAAGACTAAATTGTAAGTTTTAATTAATAATAGTATTTATTGTTTCATATCCATGAATTTAATAATCAATTAATATTTATAATAATAAATAATATATATTAATTGACAATCTTACTGGTAAACATAAGAGATATTAACTTTAATAGTCCCTTTGTTTTAAAATAAGTTAACATGCACACACACAAATAATTATAAGCAGAAATAATACGCGCAAATAACGTGTTATTATCATTTTTATTTTCATTTTAAAATATTAACGCGCACAAGCATAGAAAAGTAAACGAATTTGTTTTTTCTTTCAAGCACGCGCGCGTGCACACACGCTAGTTAGTAAAATCTATAGATATAGAAATTTATAATTTATATATTGTTTTATTTATTTTTATTTGCATTTTGTTTTATTTATTCTTATTTTTATACGTATTTTATTTTATTTTATTTTGAAATATATTGAACACCCACATACACATATAAACATATCTTCATTTATTCAGTCTGTTTTAAAATCTTAACATAACAACATGTAAACCTTTTATGTCAATTAGCCCTAATGAGATTTTACTCATATAATATTCTAAATGCAAATTTTATTTTATTTTATTTACAAATTTGTAATTAGTATTGAATAAAATTAATTGACTATATGTTAATAAATTGATTTATATCTATATACTTTCCGTTTTCTTCTTGTTTATAATATCCTACATTTTTAATACACCCATTTATATCGATGTGATATTTATCATAGATATAGGGCAGTAAACCAGTATAACTAGGATAATTTCATCC
>NC_068988.1:75805215-75809144 GCF_001194135.2 Octopus bimaculoides
CGCACACACACACACACAAATGTGTGTATGTTCCCATAACAATTTTCAAGGCTTCCAAAACTTGTAAGTAATAAGGAGCGAAGTTTTTTTTTATACCGGGTATTATAGAGTATTATAATTAGGGAAAAGTCAGTAATTTCAGTAATTAGCATTGAATACTGAATGCAATAATTTCAGTAATTAGCATTGAAATTGTGTACCTTATTTACTCTGACAATACACCATTTTGCCCAAATCTAAAGTCTATTTGTCTCTTTTTAGTCATCGTTACAACAACATTAACAAGTATTACAGCAAAAACGACGAAATCCTCAGCTGCGACATCTGCGACATCTACTAAGAGAAAGGAAACATTAGTTTTAAAATTATCTAAATCATCAGAACAAGGCAATTTACAAAGTTAGTATCAAAACAAGCATTGTCGCTTATATCGTAGAAACCAAATCGTCGTGCGAGTGCCTTAAATGTTGAATTACTAACTTATTTGATAGATTTATGTCTTAACTTCGTAACAAATTTTTGAGTCGAAGATGACTTTTGGTGAGTTTACAAATGATTCACCAGGAACAACACATAGGAATGTTCTCCTGTAAACTTGTCTACGTGCACGAAACCCTGTTTAAACTTCTTTAATGAGCCCATAATCTTATAAATCTCACAACTTGATAAGTAATTTCCCATCAATTATTAAATCAGTCAAATTAAGAAAATAACGAGGAAGCAATAAAATAATGAAATAAAAATTTGCCTTCTTTCAACTTGAAATTTTAATCCTACAAAGGCACAATGATTTAGAAACGATCGTATGCGTACAGACTCCACATTTAGATAACTGTGAGCGTAGTGCAAACAAGATTTAAAACAATAAAGAACGACATTGTTGGCAATAAAAACACGTGTTTTTATTCATTTAATCCGTTTAAGTATCTGTTTGAAGATGAAAAACCATGACAGGCAACACAAAGTATCTAGAGTACGAAACTTTGCTAGCTAGTGTTATCGTGCTGAACAACAGCTATATCGAATGTTATATTTTTGAGATTTTTGCACCCCCATGGGAGACGAAAACCATTTAAGTACAGAAAAATCGAAAAGAAAACGAAAGGATAATTAGTAGCTAAATGCTTCCATTGTCAAATCATTTCGCGGTCTCCGTGAAATGGAAGATCTTCATTATGTTTGATAGATCCTTGATAATGAACTATTCCTCCAGCCAATCTTTTGAAAAGTAATTTCAAAATGCCATCTCTCCCAGATTGAAAGTTTTCGTACTGGAACAAGTAGTGCCATTAAATTTCTGAATTGTCTCCACAAGAAAGCATAAGTGATTTCAGATTACCTGTTTGTGAGAAAAAATAGTTTGAAGGAGTATGGCGACTCATTATTTACCATCTGATACGTTTAATACTGTTAAAGCTGGTTTAAAATTTAATAGTTTACCTCGTGATTATTCTCAATATTTTTCCATCCTTCATTAATTATGATTTTACTAATAGATATAACAAGTAATAGATTTGGTATATAATGAATATCTACTGCTATTTTTTTTGCTATTATTTGTATGGCGTGGTATCCAAATGCTTGTGTGTTATTTATTTTCATTAAAAACAAAAAATTATCAATTTTTAATAGAATACTCTCAATATTTTAACACGATCTCTTTTTCTTTATTGAAATAAATCTAGTTTCAATAAACTCTCAGTTAGAAAGAACCTGTTTCCCCATGGAAATTCTATAGCAGAGTTTAAAGATGATATCGTTCCTCACCATTCTGATTCATATATTGTTAAATCATGATATAGTCACGTGTTTATTATTGCTCTGAAAATTAGAGAAGGTCTGATAAAAATAAAGAAAATATGAGAAAGAGAAAATATGAGAGAACTATAGAGAAATATGAAAGAATGAAAGCAAAAAGAAGGAATATGAGAAACAGTGATGCATGTGTGTGTGCGCGCGCGTGTGTATTTAGAGAGAGAAAAGATAGATTAATACCCTTACTCTTTAAATATTCTTACCATATCGCGATTATATTTCTGACCAGGTTAACTGAAGTAGGTCGAGAAAAGTAAAGTACAGCTCGAGTAATGAAATATTATATCAAGACACAATAAAATATTTGTAGCTGACTTTAACTACGACTGATTTCACACAAGGCCCAATAGTCTTATCCATTGAGCAATTTCACAGCTACCAGTAGTATACGACGAGCTATGTCCGAACTATTCGGTTGATCCATTCTTGTGAAATATAACGGAAGATGAAAGTATATTAGTATTTCATAATTACCACGGGTAATAACTGTAACTGCTGAATGGGTAGAGTGTTTGATATAATGGGTGAATGTCAGATACAATGGATGAAGTGTCAGATATAATTGATGGAATGTCATACGTAATGGGTGGAGTGTCAGACATAATTGGTGGCGAGTAAGATGCAACGGGTGGAATGTCAGTCATAATGGGTGGAATGTCAGTCATAATGGGTGGAATGTGTTAGACAAAATTATTTGGTCTATGTACTAATTTATTTGTTAACAATTTGTAATATCTACGCGCGTGTCTGTGCTTCTGGGGTGTGTTCGCGTGCATGAATTTATGTGTGTGTAGGAATGTTATAAATATCGGCTAGAAATATTATAAATATAATTATCGGTATTCTACGTATGACGCTCCTTGAGACATTCATGTTGCATCGAGTTACGGACACTCCCTTTTCATTCTCACCCTCAGAAATGCAGTGAGCTAATTATCGTCTGTCTGAAATTTGTAAATGAACTACGCGATAGAACGAAATTTCCTGCATTTGTGAATTGTTTCATTAAAAGCTGTCATGCTTTAATTACCTCTTGATGTCATTTGGCTCTCATCTCACTAAACTCGTAAAGAAATGAGTAAAAATCAGAATATTACATTTAATCCTTTATGAAATGCTCTTTGTTGACTAGCTAAAGATTAAACTAATACTGTTCTTTCCGTTTGGTATCGTTTGGTAAATTTTATTCAATAGCCTTATCTGTTTGCATACACTTTAACAATTCAAATCAGAAAAAAATTTCGATTTTTTTTTCTACAGGTCTTTGCAAAGGTTGTATAATAGATAGAGGAATTGGTTACAGTTCTCACCACAATGACTGCACCAAATATGTTCAATGTTTCCGAGAAAACGGTGAATATCGTGCCAAACTTATGTCATGCCCATTTGGAACATATTGGGATCAAAATAAAATTACTTGTTGGCACTCGCATCTTGTCAATTGTACAACAGGTAAGATCTGGAAAAACAGGAAGTCTAAAAATATTACTAGAAGTAGCAACAAACTTATGAGTTATCCTTTGCAATTGTCTCATTAAATTAATCATAGCCTAGAATTGGAAAGTGTGAATTCTAGAAAGCGCAATAGTCAGAATGTTGTTTATGTAGGAAAGAGTTTAGAAGATAGACAGAAGAATTGAGAAATCACCTCTAGGGAAGTTGAAGCGAAAACTATTAATGGAAGTAGTAGAACGATCAAATGCGATTGTGCAAGGAATAGGATTTGCTCACTTGATTTGTGTGGCAGTGTGGTAAGTTGCTTGCTTACCAACAACATGGTTCCGGGTTCAGTCCCACTGCGTGGCACCTTGGGCAAGTGTCATCTACTATAGCCTCGGGCCGACCAAAGCCTTGTGAGTGGATTTGGTAGACAGAAACTGAAAGAAGCTCGTCGTATATGTGTGTGTGTGTGTGTTCCGTGTTTGTCCCTTATCATCGCTTGACAACCGATGTTGGTGTGTTTACGTCCTCGTAATTTAGCGGTTCGGCAAAAGAGATCGGTTGAATAAGTACTAGGCTTACAAAGAATAAGTCCTGGGGTCGATTTGTTCGACTAAAGGCAGTGCTCCAGTATGGCCGCAGTCAAATTACTAAAATAAGTAAAAGAAGAAAAG
>NC_068988.1:75809255-75810789 GCF_001194135.2 Octopus bimaculoides
TTATATTAAGCAAACTTTCGCCCCCTCCTTTTCGGCATATTCCATACATTCATGCAATTTCACGAGTGGGATAACCACCTCTCTCATTTCCAACTGAGGCACAGTCACATTCAGCTTTCCTGCTACCGACGCGTAGCTTCCAGTTCGTTCTTAAAAACACGAGCTTGCTGCGCAAGCTGTGTGTTCTGTAAAAACGCAACAAATCAAAAATAAATCAACAATTTTAACAACTCAGTATTAACGTACCTGGGCAGACGCCTTCAACAAAACAAATAACACATATGTTCGAGGGAATCTCAACAAAATTGATTTTTTTTATTTCCTACAATGGGCCAAACATAGATGGCACATTACAAAACAATTCGTTTAGATATAAGGACAAAATGAAACAATTAGCCTTAGCAAACTAATTTGGGCACTAAAAGATAGTAACAAATTATATTCGAGTACCTGGGGAAACCTTGTAGAATAGGCGATAATGGATGTGACGTTTGTGTGGAAGAAATGTACCAAATTTTTTATTTTAAATTTACTCTTATAAACGTAAGACAGGAACAGGTTCTAAGATGTCCACACTTGAGAAAACATACCCTTAAATCAACACAACTCACCATCTATAGTAATTATGCTAGTTACAATAATGATTATAATAATTAATGGTATTTATACTACTACTAATAATAATGGTTTCAAATGTTGACACAAGGCTACCAATTTCGGGGGAGGGAAAAAGTTGATTACATCGACCCCAATACTCAACTGGTCCTTATTTTATCGACCTAGAGAGGATAAAAGGCAAAGTCAACCTCGGTGGAATTTGAACTCAGAACGCCAAGACGGACGAAAAGCCGTTAAGCATTTTGCTCGGCCTCCAAACGATTCTGCCAGCTCACCGCCTTACCACTCCTACTACTTACAATAATAACAATAGTATTAATGAGGGTATAAAACCCGAAATAAGTAAAAAAAAAACCTCTGAATAAATAATGTACTCCATACAGCAACATGTAAACAAAACTGCTACAATTAATTGAAATCCGAATAAACATTTTAAAACCACGTTTCGACTGTAATACCTGCGAAGGTGATTATAAGACCAGCATTCCTACCTTCAACCAATGCAGGACGCTTCTTTGAATCAGTTCACTTTGAAAATCTCGTGAGTGATTGAACCTTGATGAAATTGTAACGACTAGATGCATAATTGCTTACAAAGCAATGTGCAGTCGCTGCAGTCGAAACGTATGTCGGTCAGCTGTATATGCTGTAGAAAACTTTTAAATGCACAAGTTTTGGGACGTGAACAAATCTCCACTCTCCTTTTCGTTATCAACGTTATTTGCAGTTCTGAATAGGAACACGGAATTATCCTATGAGTGAAGTTTACCAGTATCAGTATCTCTTTCTAGCCTTGAGTACTATATAATAGACCGTTGTGGATAGCCGGCATTTTAACCAATTTGAGTGATAATACTGTATTCGCCAGGATAACTTATCCCTTTTATACTCTCTCTCTCTATCGTGAATATATATA
>NC_068988.1:75811079-75813860 GCF_001194135.2 Octopus bimaculoides
TATAAACATTATCAGAGAACAAACATCAAATTCGAGCCAACGACTTTATATATAACACCACACCTCCAAACATTTGATCATATATAATTACCATGGCCCTTAAAATTATAAAATATACATATATAAAAAACACAAAAGGTAAAAAATGTATATGCAAATAAAGATACAGATATATAGAACGGCTTATCAAGAAGGTATATACAATGGACTAAAAATTCTAAAGCGTGTCATGCGACTAAAAAAATCTAAATAAAGTAAAATATCAATCAACTAAAAAATAATTCTTACTTCCCTCAAAGAAAAAAGTATGCCAAAAGAGTTCATTTCATAAAAACCATGGTAGGCTGGAGTCCAGGAGCAAAAAGAGTTCCACAAAATCAAGTCAAACACATCTATGACCATTTTGGGAGTTCATCAGTGCGGTGCGATTACGAGTGTAAGTGCATCTCGGCAATGACCCCCTCATCAGAATGAATAGGAATTTCAACAAACTGAATTTTTTATTTGGCACGAGGCCTGAAACACAGAGGGGACGGCACAAGGACAGACAAAGACAGTACACGTGGGGACAAAACATAAAACGATGAATGAAAATGAATATATGTACAAATAAGGATGGACGTTCTTGTTTGAGCTCCACCCTCAAGCAATCGCATTTTTACTGTTCATTTCAGTTCATTATCTGCTATATTATCGAAGCAAATCTTAATAGTCAATAAAATAAGGACCTAAATCCTCATTTTATCTCCGGGGGCAGGGTTTAAAGCCTCACCCTCTCTCCTACCAGATACAATTCGGTTTTGTAGTATTTTTGTACCTCTCTCCTACCAGATATAATTCAGTTTTGTAGTATTTTTGTAATGTTTCAAATTTTGAAATACATTTTCTTTCAGGTGGGTGCAATTTGGAAAGCTTCACCCTAGTGATGTTTTGAAATTTATTAATAGTTTTTCAATGGGTTTATTAGTTATATAAATCACTAAATGACTAGTTTGCAATTTCGGGATTTGAATGTCTGTAGGTGTCTGTTTGCAGGGAGGTTCTGCGCTGTTTTTTTTCTTTTTCGGGGGATGCTCGCAGTGGTGTGTGCTGAGTGGGTGTGTTATTTTCTGTAGTTGTTTCTATTTGGTGTGTATTGCTCTTTTTTTCTTGAACATTTAGAAGAGGAGTTATTTCTTTCTCTCTTTCTAGTAATGTGAATGTAATCCTCTTCGTCTTGGTTTCCTTCTGCTGCCTTTGCTGTACTCTCGGGCTCAGACAGGATTTCTGCTTTTTTCTCCGGTTCTTTTTCGCTTTGGGGGCATTTCTTTTCGATGTGCCCCTTCTGGCCACAGCCATAGCAGGTGGGAGGTCTCCCGTCCACTGTTACAGTCAGATTTCTTTTGTCGGGTAATTCTATCACTTCTGGGGTTTCAATTAAGTCAGCTTGGGTGTCCTGAACAATTAATTCAAGGCCATAGCCCCTTCAATTCGGCTGCTGTGTCTTGGTTGCCTGTACGATTAATGGCTCTTCTTCAGTACCTGAGAGGACGGCTGCCGCTATATACTCCTCTCTCATTTCCGGCGGAATCCTACCAATCCTAGAGACTCTTTACCCCAGGTAGGTTGGCAGGAGCAGCCATTCTTCGGTTCTTACTGGTACAGTGGAGTGCTTTTCTGCCACCTCAACGGAGGCAAATCTTACCTCCACTGTACCGTATTTCCTTCCTCGAGAGTAGTATGAAATGTCTTCTCTAATGTTACCCAAACACTTCTCAATGGCCTCTTCCGGAGTCATTTCTATTTTCTTTCCAGGCAGGTATAAGGTCCTGTAAATGATAGATTTTTCTTGGCATCTGCGATTTAATTTTCCGAAAGGGTCAACTTTACTTTCGCCCCCTCCTTTTCGGCATATTCCATACATTCATGCAATTTCTCGAGTGGGATAACCAGCTCTCTCATTTCCAACTGAGGCACAGTCACATTCAGCTTTCCTGCTACCGACACGTAGCTTCCAGTTCGTTCTTAAAAACACGAGCTTGCTGCGCAAGTTGTGTGTTCTGTAAAAACGGCGACAAATCAAAAATAAATCAACAATTTTAACAACTCAGTATTAACGTACCTGGGCAGACGCCTTCAACAAAGCAAATAACACATATGTTCGAGGGAATCTCAACAAAATTGATTTTTTTTATTTCCTACAATGGGCCAAACATAGATGGCACATTACAAAACAATACAGGACACATAATCGAGGAAATAAAAATAAAGAAAAAATCGAAAAATATTGTAAAATATGAACATTTAAAAATGAAGATGTGAACTTTTAAAAGGGGGGAAAAACTGTTAAAAAAATAACGTCTAAATGTAAACACTCGACTTCGGGGATCGTGTGAGCATTGCGTCTCATTTTATCATTTTCATATTTTCATTCGTTCTTTTTATTATTTTCTTCTTCACTCGATTTCTTTCTGTATTTCTATTTCCCCGATTATATGTCCTGTATTGTTTTGTAATGTCCCATCTATGTTTGGCTCCTTGTGGGTAATAAAGAAAATCAATTTGTTGATATTCCTATTCATCTTGATGAGGGGGACATTGCCGAGATGCGATGAACTCCCGAAATGGCCATAGAAGTGTTTGACTTGATTTTGTGGAACTCTTTTTGCTCCTAGACTCCAACCTACCATGGTTTTTATGAAATGAACGGATCTTTTCCTTTTGGTCGGCAGATCGATAAATTAATTTTTTTTAACTAAGCACTTTGAAACTTCGTATACTGGTAGAATGTGTTATATAGAA
>NC_068988.1:75815006-75820988 GCF_001194135.2 Octopus bimaculoides
TATATATATATAGGGTAAAATTAATAATTAATTTTACCAAGTAGTTCGGTATGTTAAAAGAACCATTATCGGTAAACTTATACAAAAAAATTTATAATTATAAGCATAATTATAATTAGGGATCAGAAAAATTGCTTCACCACATACCGAAATTTAGAAATAGCAGTTAAAATACTATTCCACTACCATAATATGTCTCCCAGACAGCAATACTCCCAACTCACACAGGCAAAGAGAAGAAAAATAACGAATCCACCCGGCTTTGATTAACTGTATACGCATTTCTGGATTAAAGAGATGTAAAAAAATATTACTCACTTACTTCCATCATCAGCACAGTTTTTCAAATTATAAATCCGAGAATGCTAATAATTAAGATACGCATTCGACCAAGCACCATCGAACAACTAATATCCAAAAACCAGCATTTCCGAATTCATACAGACGAGTAAGAACTCGCATTCCTTCCCCAATCATCCGTGTGCGCTACTAGTAATCCCGCAATAATTATTAATTATTAATTTTACCCTATATCAGTATTGATTAAATAATTCATTCCCTGATAGTAAACTGCAGTTGCTGCGGGATTACTGTACTAATGATGGAAGTAAGTCAGTAATATTTTTTACATCTCTTTAATCCTGAAACGCGTATACAGTTAATCAAAGCCGGGTGGATTCGTTATTTTTTTTCTCTTTGCCTGTGTGAGTTGGGAGTATTGCTGTCTGGGAGACATATTATGGTAGTGGAATAGTATTTTAACTGCTATTTCTAAATATCGGTGTGTTGAAGCAATTTTACTGATCTCTAATTATAATTATGCTTATAATTATAAAAAATTTTGTATGTATATATATGTATATATATGTATACATATATATATAAATATATATATGCGTGCATGTGTGTGTTCGTGCGTGTTACTGTGTGTTTGTGTGTGTATATATATAAATGTGAACACATATAAACGCATATTGAGAGAACTGTCAAAATCCTCTCCCATTTCTTACAGATGCTTGCTTAGTAACACAAAAAGATTCTACTTTTGCAATGAGAGATCACTGTGCTGGTTATTGGTCGTGTCATTACGGTCGGGCTGAGGCAAAATGTTGTCAAAGGAATCACAGATACGTACAAGGAAAAGGATGTCAACCGGACGGGTCCTGTAACCAACTTTGTCCACATTTCAAGAATACGGTGGAGAACAACGACAAATGCAAGCCAACTATTTGTATTTTGCTGTATAATTCTTCGTATTTTTCATTAATTTATTTGAAAAATTCTCTTCTAAATTTCTCCCACCTTTCCTTCCATATGTTCCACCAAATTTCTTTCTGCTACTTCTGTCATAAGTTCTACCAAAATTTCATCACATCTTCCAGAAATTCTTACTAAACAGTACCCTATCATATTATCCGTAATTTTTAACAAATCCTCTTCTATCATCTTTTCCTATAAGTTCTATCAAACTTCCTCCATGGTACTTTTTCAAAATTTTAACATACTTTAATGTTTTCCAGAAACTCTTCTATCGCATTAAAAGCTAAATATTTAAAACTGAGTACAGGGATTTCGGGCTAAATTTGACAGTTTGCGTAAATAGAAACGAAGAAACAGTTTCCTATCCAAAAATAAAATATTTTTTTAAATATTCAAAATGTCAACTAAATTATGGCTGGGAGATAAGTTTACTCAAAGTAGCCACCCTCAGCTCTCACCACGGTCTCAAGACGTCTTCGGAATCTGGCGCATGCGCTAGTCACAATGTTCCAGGAAAAATTTTCGATCACCTCCTTGATTTTGGCCACCAGATTGACCTTGGTACTACAGGAAGACCGATTGGTTCTTTCTCATTGATTGTAAAACACCGGCTTCTACAATATTAAGAACTACAGAAAAAGAACCGAACCCAGAAATTTCTGAATTGGAAAATGACCAGATTTACTTTAACTACTTGAAAAGACCGATAGAATTGATAAATCTATGGGATTACAATCAAGTTAATTAGGAGGCCAGAAATTGGGGCTGGTGAAATCATATAATTTCTCTGATAATCATTTCTCACACTTTTAGGAAGTATTGCAAAGAGTCAAATCTTGCTGCCATACATATGGCCTTCTACCTGCAACCCTATCTAGTGAGGGTTTGACCACAGTTTCCTGCACCTTCACATAACCATCTGAATTGAACCTAAAGTTCTGTTCAAAGCTGTGGGGATAAATTCCGGCTTGCAGACGGAGTCAGAAATCCTGCTGTCTTCCTACCTGTTGGTCACGGCTTCATAGTCTCCGTTGCAGCTGTCCATGTCATGTCTTACGACCTTTATAGTGTTCAAAGATCCTTGAGCAGCAGTCATGATGTCGGTATTTTGTTACTCGGTGCGAATCATGACACTGGTAATCTTTTCCAATATTCAGATAACTTTCAGTCCTCCATATCAGCTAACTTCTTTTCAACTACAACTTTAATCTTTAGGCTCTCTAATGCTGTTGACTGATCACCAATAAATCAAGCTGTTCCTGAAAAAGGAAACATAAAAATAGTTAAATTTAGCCCGAACACCCTGTATATGAAATATTTTATTGAATTGAAGCACATTATGCGATTTCAAATTGCAGGGAATCTAGTGGAGGGCTTGCTTGTTTATATCCTACCATCGGCAGTGTGTTTTATTAGTGGCCAAGCCATTTATCTCTCAACAGCTGAATTCTCTATCCAGGTTTGCGTAGCTAACGTAGATAGCATACTTCCACTGTTTCGAGCAAAAGCAGCACTATAGAATTGATGGATGTTTTACAATCTTTCTTGTTGAAAAAGTAATCAATATTTGTCACCGGCTTCTACAATATTAAGAACTACGGAAAAAGAACCGAACCCGGAAATCTCTGAATTGGAAAATGACCAGATTTACTTTAACTTCTTGAGAAGACCAACAGAATTGATAAATTATGGGTAACATGGTGTAAGGTTGGCAGTGATTAAAACTTCACAAGTTTTATAACCAAGACTCATTTTGTATTTTACATTCTTATTTTAAATTACAATTAGTAGGGTACTCTTCCCAACTTATTGTATTTAATCAAATTCTGATTCTTTTGGTATTTGTTTAAAGCCTTCTAAAATACTGGTGATTTATTTTTATAGCTGAATGCGAGTTACTAACTGACGAAAACAATCCAAGTTCTTACATACAGATTGTTCCTGGCATAGGACCTATATCGCGTCCGTGTGCTCCTGGCTCAGCTTTCGATAAGAGTATGTGTTCTTGCGCGAAAGTCAGCAAATCCTGGAAATCACACGTGGGTAAGCTGCTTATGATTAAAGCCTTCCGTAACCGAAAATATTTTGAAATTTATCTAATAAAACAATGCATTAAATATAACTAAGAAAATATAAATTGATCAAGTCTTTTTTTTTTCTTTTTCTATGGAATGTATTTGAGCTGGAAGTTTTGTGGGTCAGCCAAAAATGACTTCCATTACTTCTCCCAGCCACTGACCATGCCTATGTCTACAAGTGTGAAGACAAAGTATGCCATTTTTAGGAGAATGCTAATTGGAAGTTATAAATGTTATATTTTTCTAAGAGGGTACTGAATAAATACTTTCAGTGAATTGTTTGGAAAAGGAGACGTTGAATTAAGTCCGTAATATATTTATAAATATGAAATGAGTGAAAAATAAAAATCTATAATATATATTTTCAACATATTTCATAACGTAACTTCATTATTTATCAAAAGAAAAAAGTAACCTTTAAGAAACTTTGGAGTAGTTAGATACCTGTTTCGCTTGATTTACTTTCACTGTTTTCTACTTCCCAGAGTGTAAACCTTCCGTCAGTTATAATTTCAACGTGGATTTCGCGGACCAAAGTGGCAATAACGTTTTTGCTGGGTACGAAAGAGTTGATATTACCGAAAACGGCACCGCAAAATTCAGTGACGGTAGTCGCATAAATATATGGAGATTTGCTAATGTCGAATTCAGTGAAAAGTTATTGCTAAAATTACGTTTTCTTAAGTACAACTATGGAGCAGTAGAACAACCAATAGTTACCAACTGCTATGGTGAACATGGAGAAGGATCTTCCATTGCTATCACGATAGTCGAGCAAAGTATAACCATTAAAATCAAAACAGAACTTGGTGAAACTGGAATCTTGAGATTCTTTCAGGTTTGTTAGTTTCGATTTCTTTACATGTTTTCTTTTTATTGTTATAATATACAATTATTTATTGTGACTACATACAACGGTGTTGTGACATTCGTATCATTCTCAAAGTCAGAGTTTTAAAAGATAAATGATCTCAAATGAAAACCTTGGCTGGTTACAAGCTTACTCTAAGTTTCTTACCATCCAACTTGAATTAAAAGCTATATATCTGATAGTCACGGAACAGCAGTTTCTTTTCTTTGGCTTTCTACTGTCCTTCTTTACTCTTAGTTTAATATTAGTCAATATCCGCTGTTTGCAATGTGTGCCTTATAAACTAGAGCATCTTACTGGTTTCTCCTTTCTGCTGCAGGTTCCAGGATTCAATAATGTGACAATGGTGTATGATGGCCAACATGTTATAGCAAAGGTTAATGGCAAAATTAAGTCAACTGCTCTCATTGGTTAGTATCAAATCATATTTCGGTACTCTTTTGACGTTTTAGAGTTTAATCGCTCAGTTGATTATTTGGAGCAATAAAAAAAAAAAGAAAAATTATGTTAGTAATAGCTTTTAATTAATGAAGGTATTAGAGCACAGTAAAAGAATTATCTCTTGATTGTTCTTACAAATAAATATTACTAACTCTGTCTGTCATTCTTTCAGTGTTTTACTTCTTTCAATGATTTAAAGGAAGTCACATAGACATGATGCAGTGTTGGAACCACACACTAAGGGAAACCATAAACTAATAAAACGTAAAATATCCTACTCTCTACAATGGTGAAGAGATCTTCAAGTTGTGATTATGTGAATTCTAGACTAATAAGAGCTAAATACTTTAACTTCAGGACGTATAAAGAGTACATCTACTTGTTTGTTAGAAGCTGTTGAGTTACGTTGTTGTCAAATCGCAGAGATGAATAATTTATGAGTTCTTATGTTATTGAAATAGATGAAAAGATACATAAATAGATAGACAAATATATCGATAGTTAGACAGGTATTGGTAGTGATTGATAAATACTTATGTGTGTGTCAGTGTATGCGTCTGTGTATGTATGCTAACTTTAGATTATTTTAAAGCAGAATTAAGAATAACCGAACACCTACTGATTGAAGTAATCAATGCTGAGAGAAAAATCAACTGTATAATAAAATTCATATTGACAAGTTTTGCCTGACGGCTTATCCAAGCAGTATATATATATATATATATCCAAGGTTTCAAATTTGTATATTTAAAAAGGATAGAGACTTTCAACACGATCGATTTTTATTCCATTTATTTAATTATTTACCATTCGATGTCAACGTTTCTGTGCTCAACTCTATCCAACGACTGATCCGTTGGATGTCTGACGTTTGGCACTTCCTCAGGAATGGCTTCCATTAGAACAAATGACCAAGAAACACAATTATCGATCAGAACAGATTATTAAAAATTATTTAACTATACCGTTCTTTCCGCCATGCTGTCTTGATTATATTTGATTATGATATACAGGGGAGGTAACTCCTTAATCTTTTCTATTGTTACCGCTCTCCTGTGAATGTCTACTAGTTTAATTTATTTTATTTATTAATTTATTTATTAATCTATTTATTAATGACTATTGATTATCCCCGATAGGTAGATTATTTTTGTTGCCCCTGGGAGGCTATCATTGCTATTATTTTATTTTACATTAATACTGTGTCTCATTATTGGGCTAAGAGAATTTTATCCAGAAATCATTGCTCCTAGGAATCTTTTCAAGCTCCATCACTGATATATTCAATAATATTTCAATATATTATCATTATTTGCTATTACCAATATATTC
>NC_068988.1:75822465-75823252 GCF_001194135.2 Octopus bimaculoides
CTCTCATATCCCAGATTCATTTAAACCAACGAAAAGTGCTCCTTAAGATGTGTGTACATTTCAGAGCATTATTCGTTAATTTGTTAATCAATTTACCCTTAGAGAAGAGTATGCAGTAGAGTTCTGTCGTACAGAGCGAACAGTACTTTCTTCCTCTCTCGTATGGCATTGATCTTGCTACTATGGACCATTCTAACGAATACGGCCTATTATTTTCTTTGAGTTCCCAGATGTATTTGCTAAGACTAGTGCTTGCTATTTTCCTTCTATCTCTAAACGTCGTGAAGTGATTAGAAATTCTCCTACATACCTGTCCTGATGTGCAACCAATGTATTTCGTGGTGCCTTACATTGATATACTATATTTTTGACTTTCGCGTTGGGTCCTTCACATTTTAATCTCCTAGGGTTTACCTCATTTACTGTGATTATGTTCTTACTCTTACAGACCTTACCCCTATTATTAATAGTACCTCCATTATTATTATTATTATTATTATTATTATTATTATTATTATTATTATTATTATTATCATCATCATTGTTATTATCATTCTTCTTATTATTATTATTGCTATTTATATCATTGTTCAAATTCTCATTCCCCCCTGTTTCTTTAGACTTAAGTATTTTAAGGTTATGCGCTGCTATTATTTGTGCTATGTCCCTAGTATTTGAAAACCCAAACCTAATTATGTGCGTATTGATAATTTTACCATAGTGCGAGTTCCTTAAATATACAAATTTGAAACCTTGGAAATATAAACAATGAGAACGATCCTTAAGG
>NC_068988.1:75823262-75827137 GCF_001194135.2 Octopus bimaculoides
TATACATATACACACATATATCTATGTGCGTATTGGAGAGTTTGTTCTGTACTTATATAAATTTATAATTATGAGGCCTCTGTATGCCATTTACTCCCTCTCATCTCCCAAGACAATAATACCCCTCATTATACTACTACAATGCCCTTATCTATTTATCTACTAATCTTTCTCATACTAGTAAATATTATCTATTTATCCCCCTTCTCTCATATCGAATATAAGGCTTTTACCTATCTATCTTTTTTTCACTCACACCAGAATATATTATTTATTCCTCTCATTATTCACGCAAATTTGGAATTGCTAGCATTTTTTCTCCCTCTGTAATGAATACCCTTCAATATACTGAACTAGATATATCCAATATATACTTCTTACCTCTTTATCTTTGATCTCACCAGAATGTATCTTTTTTCCATGTACAACGCTGGATCTGCTAGCATTCACTTTCATTTTCCCTCAATATGGAGTACTGCATAACAATTCTTCCCTTTTCTCACTTTGTACCACTTAATCATAACAAACGCGGCTGAAGAAGCTGAAAGTTACCGAATAAGTACAGTATTGGAAGTGAAGTAAGGAGGAAAGCAAGGTTGCTGCACATGTAGACAGTTAAAACAAAGAAACTGCTATTTCTTAAAAGATATTTCTTAACATAGATTATATTACACGATAGGAGAGATCCCCTACGTGGGTGTATTGGTAAAGCTCTGAGATAAATTTCGGAAGTGGAGAAAAAGCTGGAAAAATTTCAAATAGCGGAGAAAAGGCTGGAAAAGTGGAGACGGTAATCAATCCGTGGAGGACGACAAAACCGAATGGAGAGTAGAGAAGATTGCAAGGAGGAGAGTAAAGAAAGTGTGGGCGTGTGCATATATGTATGAAAGTGTGTGTGGGGGGGGGGTCAGCTGGTGTGTGATTGAGTGATGAAACGTGTGAGTGTATATAAGAACATGAGTGATAGTGCGTTCCAGTACAGGTGTGTATATATGTCTAATAAGAGTGTGTATAAGGAAACTGTAAGTGTATGTACATGTGGGGGGGGGAGTGGCAGAGAGTAAGTTTGCGTATGTATGTAGGTCTTAGCGAGACAGTGTAAGAATGTAGGTGTGTATGAATGTGCTGGTCTACGTGAGGATGTTATGGGTCAAGAATGTGGAAGAAATGAGGTACATGTATGCATGTGAGAGCTATGAAAGTGTAAAGGTTGAGATGATGATAGCCGCGAGTGGGTATGAGTGGGTAGCATGGGAGTAGTGTGGACGAAGGGAATGGAAGTATAGTGAGAAGGCGTGTGTGGAGGAGGTTTGGAGAGAGGAAATGAGCTCTTGTCCTTTCTGGAAGCAAATGATGATGAACTGGGGATGAAGGTCACGCCGAAGATCGAAATGTGCAGGGTGGATTGGTCTGTGAATTGGAAGTGTTTTGAGATAGAAGAAAGTCGAATATCGCTGAGGTGCTCCCCCTAATCTATTAACCAGTTTACCCATTGTAAATAAGATTACAGAAGAAACATTGGAGAAACATCGTGAGTGCCGTGCAGTGAGAGAAGTCACTTATATGGGAAATGTAGTGGTTGGGTGCAATAAGGGAGGTGGAAAAGTGGCTATGAGAACAAAGGGATTCAGCAGAAGGATAGATGCGGGGAAAGGAGCTATGAACGAGGAGGCTGCGGAGGTTGCAGGCATGTTTGATGGCAGGATAAATGGAAGAGGAAATAAACTGGGGGTGGTAGTGTCAGATTAAAGGCTGCAGAAGAGGTGCAGGATGGTGCATTTTAGGGGCAGGTTGTTAGTATGGTAGGTAAGAGGGAAGTGTATGTATGGGTGGGGTTCCGGACACGGGGAGTTAGGTCTGAGGTGCTATTAATAGAACAGGCACGGGAAAGAGTGGATGAGGGAAGAAGCGTAACTATATCGAATGACTTTCTTCTTGAACCCTACCCACACGTACCTATTCCAGTGACCTGAATTTACTTCTGTCCTGCAGGGAGAAGTAGTTAAGTGTAAGCACGAAAAGGAGAGTAAAGTTATCGGGAGAGAAAACGGTTATAAGGGTTGAATGGTACAAAGGTTGAGGAGCGTGGAAGCTTTTAGCATGTATGTATGTATGTATTATATACTGTATATAATTTATAACTTTCATGCTAAGTAGAGGTTATCTGGTATAGCACAAAATCAGACTGTCAAAATCTTAAGGTTGTACGAGGTGCTTTAATAAAAAAATTATTTGAAACAATATTTTTCTTTTTGAATAGCAGTAACTTTGTAGTTTAAATCATAATTTGCTTCTGAATAGGTTCATCAGTAATTCGTTCTAAAAATTCTTTCCATTGAAACGAACATGTTTTTCATAGACATATTATGTTGTGTTGCGTTGACTTAGATGTTTGCGCTTAATTTTACATTATCGTGGGTACTAGCATCTAGTTGTGATGGTTTGTTGATACAACCAAAGTTAGAGATATGTCAAAGAGTAGAAGTGTGCGTTATATTTGTATAACACAGGATTTTCTGTGCAAATTTTTCTCCTAGTAAGCAAAGCAAATTTACCTTAACCGATTGGAAAATCCTTGCTGTGCCTGGATTGTACTTCTCCAGGACAGACCTCCATTTGCATACTTACACAGAGAGTTTTAAAGTGTCTGTATGTAAATTATGCATCTTTTGATTATACATGTTTCTATTTAATACATATTTTAAGAGAAAGATATTGCGTTTCCTTTTGTTAGATCAAATATTGAAATAACTTCTTTTTCAGGAAATATTGAAAGACGCCAAGCCGGTTTGTTGATTGGTGATTGTGATGGTCAGCATTCATTCCATGGAGAGATTGACTACGTACGTTTCAAATTTTCTTTATCTCCCCAATCTTTCTCCCTCTCTTACCCCTCTCTCTATTTAACTTTTATCTTTTACTTGTTTTAGTCACTGCCCATGGTAGGACACTATGTGAAAGGCCTCGTTGAATAAAACCAATACTTATTTTTTAAATCTGGTTCCTTTTCCCGAACCGCTATATAACAGGGATATCTATACCGTTCCTTGCCAACATCTATCTAACTATTTATTTATCTATCTGTCTGTCTGTCTGTCTGTCTAACTGTCTATCTACCAAAATGTCTCTCTATCTATCCGCCAAACTGCCTACCTATCTATCAATCTATATCTATATACCAAACTGCATATCTATCTATATCCATCTACCAAACTACTTAACTATCTCTCAATATCTACCAAACTGCCTATCTATCTACCTATTACCATCTACCAAACTGCCTATTTATATATCTACCTATATCTATCTAACAAACTGCCTAATTATCTATCTATTTATATCCGTCTACCAACCTGCCTATTTATTTATATCTATCTACCTAACTGCCTCTCTATCTATATCTAAATACCAAACTGTCAATCAATCTATCTATCTATCTATCTATCTATCTATCTATCTATCTATCTATCTATCAACCAAACAGCATATCTATCTCTATCTATCTGTCTCTAGCAAACTGCCTATCTATCTTTATCTATCCCTCTCTAGCAAATTGCCTATCTATCTATCTCTATCAACATTTCAACGCCAAACACGAAGGATGTGCTGTCAGGGCAAGAATGCGTGCTCTAAGGAACGAAGGTGTTGATGATGCGCAGACACGCACTGAGACTGCGACATCTCCGGCTCTACGTAGACGACGGTGAGCAGGTGTGGTCGCCGTTTGTGCGACGTGCTTTCCCGCAGCTCGTCTCCATGACCGAGCTGCAGTCGTAGATCAAGAAGAGACCTAGGCTAGGCGAATGGTACCGCGAGTGTCGCGTTGCTCTCCAGCAGCTCTGCCGTCCCGGGTCGACCTTGAGCGGCTGCATCAC
>NC_068988.1:75827742-75829703 GCF_001194135.2 Octopus bimaculoides
AAAAAAGATGGATACATGTAGCAAGAATGGCAC
Organism: Octopus bimaculoides; assembly: GCF_001194135.2. NCBI lineage: Eukaryota > Metazoa > Mollusca > Cephalopoda > Octopoda > Octopodidae > Octopus > Octopus bimaculoides. The sequence continues at coordinate 75,827,776 of NC_068988.1, forward strand.
GTATAAAGGACGAAGCCACTTTGAGCATGATTCTATAGAACAGTAAAATTTTGTAAACAGAGAGTTACTTACGTTTCTTTCATAAATAAAAGTAATTATATTTTACAAATTGTAACATTAAGGACCGAGGTTACCGTGGTCTTTTCCGTAGGCTTTTCTTTCCACGGATAACCTCCCCATTTATTGGGAAATTTTTGTAATATTTTCTTTTTTTTTTGTACATACCCCAAATGTTTTCTCGATGCCTTTTCATCGTTATCCCCATTTTAATTTTTTACTTTATTTTCGTCCCCATCGAAAAGAAAAAACTCTGTGGCTAATAAAAGAAATCTTTCAATCTATCTATCTCTAGCACAGTGCCTATTTATCTATCTATCTCTAGCAAACTAACTATTTAACTATCTATCGCTCTCTCGCAAACTGCCTATTCCTCTCGCTCACTCACTCACTCTCTCTCTCTCTAGCAAACTGCCAATTTATCCATATATATTTCTCTCTAGCAAACTGCTTATATATCTCCCACTCTCTCTAGTAAACTCTCTCTCTCTCTCTCTCTCTCTCTCTCTCTCTCTCTCTCTAGCAAACTGCTTGTCTAACTATCTATCGCTCTCTACCAAACTGCCTATATATATATATATATATATATATATATATATCTTTCTCTCTCTCCATCTCTCTCTCTCTTTCTAGCAAACTGCCTATATATATATATATATATAGCAAACTATCTGTCCATCTATGTCTCACTCTATAGCAAACTGTCTATACATCTATCAATGTCTCTCTCTAGCAACCTGCTTATCTTTCAATCTATCTATCTCTAGCAAACTGCTTATCTATCTGTCTAACACTCTAGCAAACTGAGTATCTATCAATCTATCTATATCTAGGAAACTGCCTGTCTACCTATCTCTCTCAGGCAAACTGCATATTAATTTGTCTCTCTAGCAAACTGCCCATCTCTAACACATAGCACACTGCCTATCTCTCTCTTTCTCTAGCAACTGCCTATCAATCTCCCTCTAGCACACTGCCTATCTATCTACCTTACTCTAACAAATTGCCTACGCATGTCTCTCTCTCTCTCTCTCTCTCTCTCTCTCTTTCTATCTCTCTCTAGCAATCTCTCTCTAGCAAAGTGCCTTTCAGTCTCTTTCTAGCAAACTGCCTATCATCTCTCTAGCAAACTGCCTATCAATCTCTCTCTAGCAAACTGCCTATCTATCTATCTCTCACCAGAAAACTGCCTATCTATCTATCTTTCTCTTAAAAACTCTCTCTCTCTCTCTCTCTCTCTCTCTCTCTCTCTCTCTCTCTCTCTCTCTCTCTCTCTCTCTCTCTCTCTCTCTCTCTAGTGAACTGTCTATCTCTCTCTCTCTAGCGAACTGTCTACCTCTCTATCTCTTTCTCTCTCCCTCTGACAAATTACCTTTCGCTCTCTGTCCCTCTGGCAAATTGTCTTTCTCTCTCTCCCTCCCTCTGTCTCTCTCTCTGTCTCTCTCTGTAGCAAATAGCTTATTTGTCAATCTCTCTCTCTCTCTCTTTTGCAAACTGCCTATCTCTCTTCTCTCTCTCTCTTTCTCTCTCTCGCTACCAAACTACTTATCTATCTCACTCTATATATCTCTAGCAAACTGCAAATCTCTCTATCAATCTCTCTCTCTCTCTCTCTCTCTCTCTAGTAAAGAATCTGTCAATCTCTTTTTCTCTAGCAAACTGCCTAACTATTTATCTCCCTCTCTAGCAAACTGCGTACCTATCAGTCTCTCTATCTAGCAAACTGCGTATCTATCTATCAATCAATCTATCTATCTATCTATCTATCTATCTATCTATCTAGCAAACTGCCTATCTATTTATCACTCAGGCAAACTGTTAATCTCTCTCTCTCTCTCTCTCTCTCTCTCTCTCTCTCTCTCTCTCTCTCT